>NC_060900.1:25736165-25851165 GCF_014805685.1 Silurus meridionalis
TCTTTCTCACCAAGCTTCTTGCTGATGGTCGTGTAGCACATCCCAGCCTTGTGCAGGCCTACAATCTTGTCCCTGGTGGTGGAGAGGTTTGAATGGAAGAGGTTGATTCTGTGACGGGTGTCTTTTATACACATAATGAGTTGTTATGAGAAGATCTTTCTTGAAGGCACACGACTAATTTGGGTGTGTGGGAGTAGGAATTTTTGCTGGTTGGAACGGGATCAAATACTTATTTCACTCGATTAAATACAAATTTATTCAAGTACAGTATAATATTAATTAACTGTTTGTTTCTGTTTGTTACATATGTAAATATATGATCTAAATTTCTCCTGAATGTTTAGATCCGGAACATTTCTGACCCGTTTTCGTCATGCACGACCCTGCGGTCGAGCTGCCCTTCTTCTACGGCAGCATCAGCCGTTTGGACGCGGAGCAGCACCTGAAGCTGGCAGGAATGGGTGATGGTCTCTTCCTGCTGCGTCAGTGTATGCGCAGCCTGGGCGGATACGTTCTGTCCGTTGTCTGGAACCTGGAGTTTTATCACTACCCGGTGGAGAAGCAGCTAAACGGGACTTATTGCATCGCCGGAGGGAAGTCCCACTGCGGCCCGGCCGAGCTCTGCGAGTACTACAGCAAGGATGCTGACGGCCTGGTGTGTTTGCTCAAGAAGCCGTGTCTTCGTTCGGCCGACACGCCAATCAAACCAGGCGTCTTCGAAAACCTGAGGGAGAACATGCTGCGAGAGTACGTCCGGCAAACCTGGAACCTAGAGGTAAGAGACCAATCTGGGCAGTAGGGTGGGCGCGGAAGTGAGATCATGTGGATTGTTCTTTGACGATCATCACGCACAAGTTTGGCGAAGGGTTGCGACATTTTTGGGGGTTGAGCTCGTATGTCAAACGTCTCGTCGTCGATACGTCCAGTTTCATGCAGAATTTCACGTTTGAACTTTGTTTTTAATTGCTGTCATCTGAATAGCACCAGTTAGTTATCACCATTCGTCTCGAAACTTTTTAAAACCACCTCGTATGACTATTATACACTAAAACAATGATCTGGCATACCTGGAACCTGGAGGTAAACGCAAGATCATAGGTCATGAACATGATTGTGGTTTGTTTGTTGCTTAAATTCCATCTATAATTCCTCTAGAAACTCCAAAGTCATAAGTATTTCTTCACTTTACTATTATGACTATTATACACCGCAACAACTGCTACACTACGTTCCCTAAAGTGTGTGTGCACTCGCAAGTTCCACATTTTGCAGTAATAAAAAGCCTCACTCTTATGGGAAGGTTTTACACTAGATTTTGTAATTTTCCAGCTAGAAGGGTATTAATGAGATCATGTAGGGATGAGATGTTAAAGAGGCTCTAATTTCCAGTTCCAAAAGTGTTTAGTGCAGTTGAGGAGATCAGGGTGTAGGGTGCAGGAGTTAGACTTCAAACTTAACACATTTAACTTCATGGAGCTCGTTTTGTGTATAGAAGCATCCTAGCTGGAACAGCTATGGCCCTTTGAGTTCCAGTAAAGAACATTCTAGATACATTCAATTGTATAGCGCATATTGGTGAGATGAGCAGGGGTGCACATACTCAGCTCAGTGGTTAAGATGTTGGACTGATCAGAAGGTCATGAGTTCAAATAACTCTCAACTGCTCAGTTGTATAAATGAGTTAATTGGATAAATGTAACCATCCATTTAACTCCATAAAATGTAGGTTATGTAAAAATTTTAGAAAGCTGTAATACAAATCATATACTGTCATTGCAGAAGCAATTTAAAAATATTATACAAATAAAAATGTAATAAATAAATTTGCAGATATTTTTTCCATCTACAAGAAACCCTCTCACCAGTACACAAACTGTGATGTGTGTAAATTCTACATTTATTTATTTAAATAAAATTTCATTCATTTCATTTGGATTACTTTCAATTTCATTAATTAATTATTTTTTGAAAAATCTGATTTCAAATGTATAGGTTGTCCAAGTTGGAAAATAAATGTAGTGATCTGACGGAAAATTAATGTAGTGATTGTGTGTGTGTGTGTGTGTGTGTGTGTGTGTGTGTGTGTGTGTTTCAGGGGGAGGCCATGGAGCAGGCCATTATCAGTCAGGCTCCTCAGTTAGAGAAGCTGATAGCCACCACAGCCCATGAAAAGATGCCCTGGTACCATAGCAAAATCCCTCGTCAGGAAGGAGAAAGGCGACTTTACTCAGGCTCTCAGCCAGACGGCAAGTTCCTGTACGTAAGCCTTTCTATCTTCACCGGAGTGCTGCATATTTTGATCCTTCACAGCCGTATTGTTATCTGGGGACCGAAAAGTAAAGATATTTAATGCACTTGTAGATGGTGCAAGGACGCATTCAGTGCTCACAAATCCTACAAAAAAAAAATCAAAAGCATCAAAAAGATCAAAAGTACCAGTACACTGGAGTGAATTTTTTTAATGCCAGATATTAGATAATGGCAGTAGTTTTCATAGTTTCATCATACACTCTGTGCATGGAATCGCATCAATGGTGAGTGCGAAAGTCTGATGAATGTCTGATGAAGCCTTTAGACTGAATCCGATTCGAAATCTGACAACAGACAGTGTTAAGAGACAAAAAATATCAGCTCAAACCACAAACATTTCTTTATCACATGTTAACCAGAAAGACAGATTAAAAAGATACTATAATTCAGACCAATCTCACGGCATTTCGTGATGTACAGAATGTAATCTACTGATCCCTGACACGAATTTCCCTTTTTTTTCCCGAGTCACAGAGGACGACTTTCTATGTAATGCATTTGATAGGAAGTATTTTTGGTGCCTCCGGCAAAGTTTTCTTTAAGTCACTGGATACCACAGATTGTTTTTTTTTCTCGTTTTGGGATTTTTTTAATCTTCAAGAGCTATTATTCAACATTTAAAGCTGCTTATACAGTAAGATACAGTAAATTATCTCTCACTTCAGTACAACTTCAAGCTCAAAGAAGACGATGAAACTACAAACATTCGAGTTTTGATGGCAGTTGCGTGATCAAATCTGTGTTATACATATATTATATTAAAGATAAGCAGTATGAGAACGCTGCGAGAGTGTGATGTGGTAATGCAGTCTGTCAAATATTGTACACATTTCTGACACAACAGCAGACTTGAGGTAAATTGAAGGTAGAGTGCAGGATCATGTCTATTCAAGCAGGTTTCTACTGTCGCTTCAGCCATATACAGTGCAGGACAGCAGTGAAATACAACGTACTACATACCATGCCAAAGTGCTACATAAAACACCTTCAATTAGTATTAAGCAGAAACACAAAACTAACTGGGACACTACATAAAGTACAGTGTGGAACAAACTGTTGGAACAAATGCCCTCCTGTACCGTTCAGCTGAAAGAGCTCTGGTGTTTTATCAGTAGGTCATGGATCGGGTGCTGTTCATTGTCTAGAATGGATGTAAGTAACCCAGAAGGGGCATAGAAATACAGTAGCTGGGTTCTTATCTGAAGGTGATTCCATAGATTACACCATATCATTTCAAGATTCTTATGAACGTTTTGGAGACGAGGTGAGGGAGGTGAGATTGAGATGGTTTGGACATGTGCAGAGGAGGGACATGGGGTATATCAGTAGGAGAATGCTGAGGATGAAGCCACCAGGAAGGAGTAAAAGAGGAAGACCAAGGTGGAGGTTTATGGATGTGGTAATGGACATGCAGGTATGGGGGGTATGGAGACGGATGATCCACTGTGCCGCCCCCTAATGGGAGAAGAAGATATTTTTGAGGATTTTTTGGACTGTAAAGCAGTCAGCAGTCCAGTCGTTAAAATTACGACGGTGTCGTTGAAAAAAAACCTCATTAACCAGACTAATCCATTCCATTCATTGGCACTATAGTGTACATTTTTTTTGGCATGACCCAAGAAATAAACTGTGTAACTTTTGTATGTAATTCTGTTACACATTTATACTGCGTTTGTTCATTCAGCGTTTTTTTTATTTGTGTGTGCAGGATTGAATTTAGACTCATCTCTTTATACACGTTTATTACCGAATATGGGGGTTCAGGAACTTCTGAGAAACTTGCTAACCTTATATTTTTTTTTCTAATATTTTTTTTCTTATTCCAATCTAACTCCAATCTTTTTGATCTTGTGCACAAGTACGAGATAAAAGAGATTGGAATTAGATTGGAATAAGATGAAATAGCTTAAATATTAAAAGGAATATTATTTAAATATTTTATAAAATAATAATGTAATAAAAATAATAAAAGAGCACAAGAGCTCATTTTGTGCTTCAAGCGAATAAATTCGAAATGGAAGACACGAAGTTATAATTAGTCTGAGTGGAAAAAGTAGCGAAACTCGAAGCTGTGCATTCGGAAACTTTCGCTCACGTGAAAGGCTGCAAACGGTAAATACGCCGAGTCGTAATACGACGATTATACGTGTACCACATCATGAAATTGTTTGTTTCGATTTTAGAAAAAAACGTTCTTCGATTCATTAGTACACCATAAACACAACAAATGTGCATGGACACAGGAGATGCTTCTTTTTTGAACATCTCATTCCACATTCAGTCTCCATTATGCTCTTAGAATAAACTCCACTCTTCTGGGAAGATGTTCCACTAGATTCTGGCGTGGAGATTTGTGGAGATCCATTCAGCCACATGGGTGTTAGTAATTGCAGATACTGATGTAGGTGAGGTGAGGTAAGGTGAGGAGGCCTGGGGTGCAGTCGGGGTTGAGGTTGGAGCGTTTAAGCAGACACCTCAAGATCTTCCACACCAAACCATGTAAAGCTTCATGTCTTGGTGCACATGCTATCATGTACGTTCTGTACAATTGTCCGCCTTCACATTTGCGACAACAGTTTGTGAAAGAATCCCTGAATAGTGCTCGAGCTCTCTGTAACCGTAACTCCGATCTGTAGACATGTTGAAGTACCGATGTTTTCATAAACAGGATGTTTGTTTTGTCTCCGCAGAGTGCGAGAACGAGACGAGTCTGGCACCTTCGCTTTGTCAGTCATGTACGGAAAAACTGCGTACCATTACCAGATCCTTCACGATAAATCAGGCAAATACTCCATGCCTGAAGGAACCAAGTTTGACACCGTATGGCAGGTCAGTGGATAAAAATACACGTCCTGAGAAGGTTTTGATTGTCTCGAGCTGCAGATGGATGTTAAGAGTGACACTGAAGGCTGTTTTGACTCTTGCAGCTGGTTGAGTATCTGAAAATGAAGCCCGACGGTTTGGTCACGTTGCTGCGGGAACCTTGTGTGAACCAGAACAACGCAGGACGTAAGAATCTGTTACACTGAATAGTGCATTCATGTTTTCATACACACACAGTGCACGGACAAACGTTTGTGGACATCTGACCCTAAGGTGTCTTCATCTTCTTCTTCTCATCCTCCTCCTCATCCTTCTTCACCTCATCCTCCTTCTCATTCTTCTTCTGCTTTTTCTTCATCTCATCCTCCTTCTCATTCTTTTTTTTCATCTCCTCTTTTTTCTTCTGTTGCTTCTTCATCTTTGTCTTCTTTATCCTCCTCCTCCTCCTCATTCTTCCTCTTCCCGCATTCCTCTTAATCAACTTTTCTCTCTTTCCCTTTCCCCTCTTCTCTATTTCCCACTTTACACTTCCTTTCCTTTTCTTCCTTTTCATTCATTCTTCCTTGCTCATCCTTGTTTTGGTTTATTCTTCTACTCTAAGATCTCCTACTTCTCCTTGTATTTCTAGTTCTATTCTCCTTCTTTCTCATATTTGTCTCATTCTCCTTTTCTTCTTTTTCTTCCTGTTCCTTCCTCTACTCTTTCTTTAACTATAGTTTGTTTCTTCTCTTTCTTTCTTTTTCCTTTTTCTATTGTTCTCCATATCCTGCTCCTACTCCTCTTACCATTGCTTCTCCGTCTCCTCTGCAGTGTTCCGTTTCTCTTGCTTTTTCTTTCTCCCTCTCTTCTTCTTCTTTTACTCCACCTTCCTCTTCTATTTCATATTCTGCTTCTCCTCTTACTCTTCCCCTTCCTTCTCTATCTCGTCTCCCCCCTTTCTTGCTTCTTTGTCTTTTTTCTCCCCATTGTATTTCTTTCTCTTTCTCTTTCTCCTTTTCTCTTCCTCTCCACCCCTCCTTCTCCTCATGCCTGGTGCTTATTTAAACTCCTTCAGGAGTCGTGACAAGCCTGAATCGAGTCGTGAAGGACTTTCTAATGATCAGATGAATTGGAGAACATGATGAAACAAACTCTGCAGTTTATCAGAAGTGTGTTTGAGGCTGCAGTGTTCTGCGTTTATGTTTTATGAGTTTTTAAATCCTGTCTTTCTGTTTGTTTTTCTCTGCAGAGAGTCCGGCGGTGCCTGCAACGGTACACATCACACTTATCTCTTTATATGATCTTAACAAGTCTTAGAGATGCACACAATTCTTATACACTCACTGTGTGTGTGTGTGTGTGTGTGTGTGTGTGTGTGTGTGTGTGTGTGTGATTCATCCTGAAACATCTCTCCCAACAGAGAGGCAGATCCAGACCTAATGGCTACACACCGCCCCCTGAAGGTGAGTGTGTGTTAACACAATGCCTATAAAATAAATAAATAAATAAAAAAAACCCGCTGTGGAGTTCTGCGTTCTGATTGGTCAGAAGGTGTCCATTAATTTATTTTCTAATAAATTTTAGTGTCCCTTTTTTTCGCCCTGTTTTCCTCCTTTTCTCCTACCGACCTTTCATTCTCTTTTCATTCGTAGCCACCTTTTCCAGTGTCTTTCTATCCTCGACTTTTTTCTCATTATCTGTATTCTACTGATCTTCCTCCATCTTCTTCTCCTCTACGGTGATCTGTTCTTTCCTACCCTTTGTTTCATTTTCCCACTCTACTTTCTTCCTCTTTGTCTTCTCACCATCACCCTTGTTTTTGTTCTCCACCTTCATCTTCATCTCCCCTTCTTCTACACCTTCTACCTGCTTTTCATTCCTACTATCATCTCCATGTTTACTTCCTTTTTTTAAAATGTATCCTCCACCTTCCCTTTCTTGTTCTTCTTCTACTTATTTACTCATTTCTTTTATTTCATTTCTGGATACACTTTTGTGAAACCCAGGTGTGTGAGGGTGTGTATTAATGTATCTACAGCTGAAGCCTGATCACTCCTCTCATGCTTCCACACATTTATATTTATTGACATGATCGATATTATTATTATCAGTTCCTGGAGCTCGCCAGACTCTGCCGATGGACAGCGATGAGTTCGTCAGCCCGTACGCAGATCCTAAAGAGCTCCAGGAGAAGACGCTCTTCATTAAGCGTGATAAGCTGATGGTGGACGAGGTGGAGCTCGGATCGGGGAACTTCGGTTGCGTGAAGAAAGGCGTCTATAAGATGAAGAGGTGAGAAGCGCCGAAAGACGGCGCAGCAGCCATTTGAGAAAACAGTAACCATTGATTATGATGATGATAGAGGGTCTGGAGTTTACTGGTACTTTCTTCTGTTTCTCAGCAAACACATCGACGTAGCTATCAAGATCCTGAAAAGCGAGAACGAGAAGTCGGTGAAGGACGAGATGATGCGCGAGGCAGAGATCATGCACCAGCTGGATAACCCCTACATAGTGCGCATGATCGGCCTGTGCCAGGCGGAGGCTCTGATGCTGGTGATGGAAATGGCACCGGCTGGTCCGCTCAACAAATTCCTCTCCAGCAGGAAGTAAGAGCAAGGGCGAGCTTTGTGAGAAACCAATGATCTTTCGCTCAACTGAACTTTCTTTACAGGTTTTAAAACTGAATCGAGACACCAGACTTTTCTACTCATATGTGCTTCATTCCTGAATGGTTACGACAAAGTCGCTGGGTGCAGTAGCATGAAATTTTACACAAATCCAGCTCCATTCCATTAAGATATGCTTTTTTCGGTTGGAGTGGAAGATCTGCTACAGAGCTCCGACCTCAACTCTATTGAACGTCTTTGAGATGACGTGGAACTCTGACTGCACCCCAGACCTTCTCACCTCACCCACATCAGCTGAATGAGAAAAAATCTCCATTAACACACTCCAAAATCTATTGGAAGAATGGAGGTTGTTATACCAGCATGTGGAACAGGATGCTCAAGAAAACACAGACTGAATAGATGTTATAGGCAAAATCATGTTTATTTCATTATTATTATTATTAATACTATATTATATTAATTAACAAATATCAGAATTACTCTGTATTTATGGTATTCATCATGATGGAAATGCTGGTGTGGGACATTATTTAGTGATTTGCTGAATAAGCAAAATAAGCAGTGAAGTTGCCATTGTTGGGCCCTTGAGCGTGGCCCTTAACCCTCTCTGTTTAATGCTTGGTGTTATCAACCTTATAATGAATGTTTCCCCGTTATGATAATCTATTATTTTCAATCACTTTTATTTGACAGTGTGCGTTTTGTATTGTGTGTGTGGTTTTATTGCCAGAGATCAGGTGTCAGTGGACAATGTGGTGGAACTGATGCACCAGGTCTCGTTGGGGATGAAGTATCTGGAGGAGAAGAACTTCGTGCACAGAGATTTAGCAGCTCGGAACGTGCTGTTGGTCAACCAACATTACGCCAAGATCAGCGACTTCGGGCTCTCCAAAGCGCTCGGCGCAGACAATAACTATTACAAGGTGAAGCGACTCGGCCCGTGTGCACGTTGACGTGTAAATGATTTTGCATTATCGAATGTCGCAGTGAGCAGGATGACGAGACCGGGGGTGTTTTTTTGCAACCTCGTAAACCCCAAAGAGCAATGTGTGGGTGGAAAAAAGTGAGACCAACATCTGTGTTTGTGTGTGTGTGTGTTTGTGTGTGTGTGTGTGTGAGTAGGCACGCACTTTAGGCAAATGGCCTTTGAAATGGTACGCTCCAGAGTGCATCAACTACCACAAGTTCTCCAGTAAAGGTGATGTGTGGAGCTTTGGAGTCACCATGTGGGAGGCGTTCTCCTACGGAGGAAAACCTTACAAGGTATTTTTGTTAAGATTGTCAAGATTTGTAACAAAACATGGTACATTTCTGGTACTTAACTGTCATTGCATTGCAGCTCCAGTGCCTGTGCTGGTTTGCTGCCTGATTGTGTGCACCTGTTTCGTGTTTAGTCTGTGATTAGATTGCCTGTCGTGTCTTCTATGTGAAATCTCGAAATCTTCTTCTGGTTTTCGTATCTCGCCTGTTCTACATGATTCCCAAACACGGATTATGTTTGATTGTATCCTTCTCTTACCCCGGTTTAAAATAAAAACCGTGGCCATATTTGATTTGTTTGTAATAAACTACAACACTACTGAAAAAAATTAATGATAATATTAATAAAATGCACCCTTTGGTTTAATGCAAACAATATTTGCAGACCGGCCTTTAAGGTGTGGCAGATAAATACAACAACATAAAATGATACGACCATAAAAACTGGTATTTTCTAGATATAATAATAAATGTGAATCCACTGTGTTGTTGTTTGTTCATTTTGCTCACTTGGGGGTTTGAATTTAGCGGTAATGTATTATGTGTTAGCGGCTGGAGCCCCTTTAAGAAGGTGGCGGATGGTAAGACATGTGACCGAGGCATCATGACATGCATCAAGAGTGAGTCATAGACAGATGTGGCGGAGAGAATCTGGTCATTTTCCATAATAAAACATCAGTTAGAATCAGATAATAAAAAACTGAAATAATGTAAGTTATGTATTCTTTCTGTGCGGCCCGGTACCAATTGACCCACGGACCGGTGCCGGTCCGAGGCCCGGGTGTTAGAGATCACTGGTGTACAGGATTTCCTGTTTATCTGTATCAATATAGCATGAACAGGAAGTGTAACTGGACTTTTCTTAAGAATTGAGTTATTATTCAGGAGACAGTGACCTCTGGTGGCCAGGAGGGGTGTGACATGTAATATAAATACTCTTGAATGACGTATGCCAACCCTATACCTGCCTGGGATTAAAATTCATTGGTACAGCTAGCACGTATTGCAGGATATATATATATATATATATATTGGGGATGATTTTTCGGTCCATCAGCATAAAAAAGTGTGCATTGAATATCAGTTGTCTTTTTTTTAAACAATGCATCGATTTTAATTTAGCATCTTCTTTTATTATTTGAAAAGTGACCAATAATTTGTGACCAATATTTGATATGTAGATCGATTTCTCTTCGCTAAACCGTTTCTGGAGCGCGTTCTATCAGCACCGCCGCTGCTACTCGAATACGACGTATCGCAACACTACGGAGACCGAGGCATGTCCTGAGAGTCACATAGAATACAGATTAACATGGCAGAGGTAGAGCTGTAACTTCCTGCAGACACAACAGGAAAAACACAGCGGTCTGAACGCAACGCGGATCGCATCGCCCTCAGTTCCAACCATAATAAAAGAATGTGTGCATTCTCATTACAACCATTTTTGTTTGATCTCCTGCAGAAAATGAAAGGTCCCGAGGTGATCACCTTCATCCAGAGCGGCAACCGCATGGATTGTCCAGCCGGCTGCCCGGAGCCCATGTACGAGCTGATGAAAGAGTGCTGGACGTTAAAGTGAGTGAGATACATTCATTAATAGCTGTTGTTACACTGAAATGCACCGAATGAACTGGTCTTTCCAGACAAAAGCTGCTGAAGAAGTTATTATACTGTTGATCAGGTCTCAGGTCAAAGAAACCTATAACTTACACTGTGAACACGTTCCTTTAAATACTTGTCAGGGTTTGTAGTCTGTACTCCAGTGCAAGTCCATCACAGTCGTTCACACCACAACACATGAATTCCTGATTCTGATTAGTCAAAAGTGTAAGTTTTACAGATTAACACTTTATGGACAAGTTTGTGAAGACCTGTTCGTATGATTTTGTTCTTTTTGAACATCTCATTCCACATTTAGTCCCCATTTGCTCTTATAATAACCTCAACTCTTCTGGGAAGATGTTCTACTAGATTTTGTGGAGATTTGTGCTCATTCAGCTACAAGGATGTGTGTTGGTAAAGTCAGGTACTGATGTAGGTGAGGTGAAAAGGCCTGGTGTGCAGTCAGCATTAAATATTCATCCCAACAGTGTTGAACAGGGTGAGGTTCAAAGCTTTATAGGAGAAGATCAGGAGAAGATCTTCCACTCTAATCCATGTAAAGCATATCTTCATGGAGCTGGCTTTGTACTCTCATGCTGGAACGTGTGAAGGGAACATTTATTGGCATCCATATAGTGTATTTTGAAAAATTTTTATTATAATGATTGTTTAATACATTTTGTGTTCACATTTAAAGTGATTTTTCTCCTTCCTTTTTTCACGGCGTTATTTTTCCATAGAAAGTGTGTAAGAGAAGGTGAAAGTCATTTCTGCATTCTTTCTCTCCTCTGCAGGTTTGAGGACAGACCCGGGTTTTTGGAAGTGGAGGAGAAGATGAGGACCTACTATTACTCCATTTCGAAGAAGAAACCCACCGAGGTAAAGGAAGAGGCAGCGACTGCAGCTGAAGCTCAAGACTGAAAAAGCAGTGGTTTTTTTTGTTTATTGCACCCGAAATGAAAAACAGGCTGAAGTGTGTTCGATTGTGTGCCTTCAAAATACAGCTTTGTTACAGAACTTGGTGTGCTTCCGAGCCGAATATGAAAGCTTTGTGTTTATGAAATGCATGAAGATGTATTATTATTATTATTATTATTATTATTATTATTATTATCATTATATAATCACATCCTTGTTGAGAAAACGCAAGTCAATCAGTTTTTCTTTTTAAGAATGGACTTCGAGTCATCTTCGAGTCTTTGAGTCTTTGCCACGTCGTTATTTTTCCATAAACTTTGCAGCTTTGATACGTGGTCCAGCAAATCATTTCCATTCATGACGTCGTCTCGTGCTGATGTTTGATGTGGATAATGAAGTCTTATTTAATGTAATAAACCTGGCAGATTGATACTTGGTTCAATTTCGAACTCTGTCAGATATTAATGAATATTCTTAGACTTGTTCACGTGTGTGTGTGTGTGTGTGTGTGTGTGTGTGTGTGTGTGTGTGTGAAAGAGAGATAATTCCTGTGTTTGTTTGTTTTTAAGAATTGTCATACATGCCTTTTAATAAACCCTGCAAATACAGTGTGAGTATGTATTTAGTCCCAATTTGCTCTTCTAATAACCACCACTCTTCTGGAAAGATGTTCCACTAGATTTTGGAGTGTGCTTGTGGAGATTTGACATCACTTGTTCTCAGTACCTGAAGTAGTGAAGGTGAGGCCCAGGGTGCAGATAGCGTGAAAAAAAAATATATATTTATAGCAGGAGATCTTCCACTCCAACCCAGGTAAAGCATATCTTCAGCACAGGGGTTTTGTCATGCTGGAACAGGTTTGGCTCTCCGAGTTCAAGAACCAAATATGGTTGGAAAAGTCCCTACCGTTCATCTACAAAGATGGGGTCAGGCTCAGATGAGTCGGTGGTCAGCATTGAGGAGTTAAAGCTAAAATTATTTCAGATGTTAAACAAATGTATGAGTTCCACAGGGGCTCCTGGTTTCACATCTCACTGATCAGGCATAACATTATGACGTGAAAAACCCTGATGATCTCTTCATCATGGCACCTGTTAGTTTGTGGGATATATTTCAGGCACCAAGTGAACATTTTGTCCTCAAAGTTGAGGTGTTAGAAGCAGGAAAAACTTCAAAACTGCAGCTCTTGTGAGATGTGTCCTGGTCTCACAAGTGGTAGGTATCTATCAAAAGTGCTCAGAGGAAGGAACAGTGGTGAACCGAGTAAAACGTGTGCGGCCGAGGCTCATTGATGCACGTGGGGAGCGAAGGCTGGTCCGTGTGGTTCGATCCAACAGACAAACTCCTGTAGCTCAAACTGCTGAAGAAGTTCATGCTGTTATTGATCGATGGGTCACGACTGTTTTGGCTGCATAGGGGGACCAACACAAAAAGCAGGTGGTCATAAAGTTTGTCTGGTGCAGACTAATAAACAAATCTAGCTTTAAATCACAATAAAATCTCCACGATAATACTGCTAGTCACTCCCTATTAAAGGAGGGGAAAATTGAGTGGCCTTCACAGAAACAAAGGATTCAAAAAAACATCTTATGGGGTAGTTCCAGATTTGTGGTCACAGTTTGGACAGAAAGGAAGAAACAGATGGTGTGATGGATAGAGATCTTTGCTTTGCAGTGTATTGATTTGTGTCACGTGCTGAAAGTCAAGCTAGCTACATCAAGAGCAATATAGCAAAAAAATAATTTTTTAAACTTGTTGCGCGTTTCAGAAACACAAGTCTTTCTCTAGCTAGTCACATGGCTCGATCCCAAATCACTATCCGCTTTCCTGAATATAGAAGTGCATGTGAAAGATTGCTTTTCAGGCACTAAGTAGTGCACTCTGGGTCCAACAGGAAGCCATTTTGGGATGGAGTGTGTACAGTAATGCTGCGTGACGTTGTCAGGAGAGGAAGTGCACTTGGTTCACTTAGTGCCTCGCGTTGCAAACCTCTTGTTGCTCTCTATAGCCCTCTATAGCCCTTCATAGCCCTCCATAGCCAAATGCAAAGCCATAAAACTCTCCATGAACAGGAGCCTTGATCACAATCACGAGGTAACGGAGCGCCCATGATGTAGGTTTCTGACTCGCTCGCGACTTTAGTTTGACATCAGTTCGATTTCAGAGCGTTCGAAAGGCGGTAACATCAAAGCGGAAGTACAAAGTCGCCGACACTGAATCGGTAAGTTTTGTTTCAACTTCTTCAAACGGAAATGTTGCTGTTGTAAAAGATCAAACGAATGATGTTTAAAATATGTTTAGAAAAGTATTGTTGTATAACAAAGAAAAAGAGGGGGAAAGAAAAGAAAAGGAAACGCCTTTTTGTCAGCAAAACGAGTGGCTTCGTTTATTTATTTATTTATCAAACATATTATAGTTTAACTTCATCCTCTGAACTTCATGGAAAAGTTCATCTCCCTGCCTGGTTCATTATTCTTATTCTTTTTTTTCTTTTTTTTTTTTATCACGAACAATTGTACAAGAGCAGGTTTGCTGGAACACCAAGGTGTCCAGAAGGTATTCTGGAGCAGTGCAGGAACGCCCAGATAATCAATTAAACCCAATATTAAAGTCTCCAAAAGTTACTTGTTTTTCTTATTACTGTGCATAATTGCACATGGAGAGGTTTGCTGGAACATCATAGTGTCCAAAAGGTAGTCTTTCAAGCAATGCTGGAAAACTCGCACTGAGAAAGCTTTTAAACCAACATCAAATTTTCCAAAAGGTCCTTATTATTATTATAATAATTATTATTATTATAATAATTATTATTATTATTCTTTTGCATAATTGCACATAGACAGGTTTTATGGAACACCAAGATGTCCAGAAGGTAGTCTCAGGAGCAGTGAAAGAACACCCATATACTGATAAAGATTTAAACCCAATATCAAACCTCTAAAAGTTCCCAAATGTGACATGAAATATCTGTTTAATCCCTGTGTTGCTTATACACACTTTGCTGGGTGAATGTAGGTTAGATATGACATGATACCATGTCAAAACTTGGGCCTGAACTCATCCTATTGTTAGTTTCCATGTGGAAATCTGTGAAATGTTTTGCATCAATGCAGACAATGATGGAAATGATGAAACGGGACACTCACAGTCATCTAAAGGTGATATAATGAGAGTCTTTCGCTCCGAACTAGAGGACAAGGACATCGTACAGGTGAACACAGTCAGCAAGAGACCAATGATAGAACAGGGGTAAGAACAGGACAGTAAAAAAAAGTTTTTCATAGTTGTATGACTAGTAAACATACTCCTAGTTTAATCTCATTATCTATTCATTATCTATTAAATTGTTTGTCTCTGCTGAAAATGTTTTGTAAGTTCGAACAGTTAAATACCGAATGTTGAGGAGGATCACCATCACAAAACTCCTCCTCCTTCATGCAAGACGTTTTAGCCAAATTAGCGTCCAAGGATCTACATTTCGGAAAATGTAAATAGTAGACCAGGATCAATCTGGGATTCTCATTTCAATATGATTTGGGACACACTTTTTTTGGGGTTTTTTTGTATACTATTTAGGACGAAAAGTACACGAATTATAATGTGGCACATGGCGTTTATCAAAATTTACTCCGGAAATAAAGTTCTGTTATATTTGTATCGCATTTTAAATGATAACGTGTCACAATACACCGCTATGTCAATACAATCACAATTCCCCCAGCATCTGTGAGGTGTTGCTTAGGTTTGTACTCATTTCCTATTTTGAGGTATTCAGGGAAATGTTTCTACCAAAGCATTAGTCCGAAACACGTGACGCTCAGAAGGCCATTGCCCTTCTCATTCAATAGCCTCTTTTTGTTCTATTCTTATTTTTTCATTTCAACTTCTCTTTCTTTGTATCATTAGTCCTTTACACGTGAGAGCAGTTTTACGCTGCGTTGTGTCCGAATCTTGGTTTTTCTTACCTTTACAATGCATATAGTAGTCATCCATTCTTGAGAATAAGGTCAAGCAGGAAAATACTGAGGTAAAAATCTTACAGTATTTAATTCAGAATCAGGAAAATTAAATAAAGGGTTTTGCGGACAATTTTGAGACAATTTACGTCATTTGTAAAACGCTCTGACGCAAAGCAGTTTACAATGATCTCGTTTATACAACTGAGCAGGTGAGAGTTAAAGGTTTTGCTCGCCGGCTCCAGCAATGGCAGCTTGGTGGTGCTGGGATTTAAACTCACGACCTTCTGATCGGAAGTCAAACATATTAATCACTGAGCGAATTCTAGCAGGGTTCGATTCAACTGTGAATTAAACTGCAGGGACTGTGTTTTGTGTATTTTTTTGTAACCTGAGCCAAAGGACTGAGCTGTAACACTGCACAGTGACTGTGGAGGTGAACACTGGATGTGATATATACATATATTTTAATTAGTCATTTAAATAAGTGATCATTAAAATTGTGTAAGGCCTCATACCCGTGGATTATCACCTTATACGAGGATTACTTCCCAGCATTGACAAAAGCAGAGATTGATGTTGGCTGTACAAAACTGACTGAATTGATCATTGTCCTTTTATATACGGTTCCGTCAGATGTAGATTTGGAGAAGTAGTGCCATATTTTTACAATTATTTGAAGGAAGAAGGTAGAGAGAAAAAGATGTGTAGTAATAAAGCTGTTGGAGATGGATCCTGGTACCGTTTTTATTTTGTTTGTTTTTTTTTATTTAGTCCTCATTTTGTTCTCCAGGTTCATCTTGTGCTTCCACCCATTTATTAAAATCAGCACATTCACCATATAAGTTAAACTAGACGCAAAAATCCTCCATTTCGCCCAGTAATGCCATTAGAAAAAAGTTGCAATTGCTGTCTCAAATGACATTTAGTTGACTCTTATTTAGACTCAGCAGGATATAAAGGTCAAGTCAAGTTTATTTCTATAGTGCTTTTCACAATGGACATTGTCTCGAAGCAGCTTTACAGAACTTAAGAATAAGGGTGAATGATGTGTACCCCTGATGAGCAGCCTGGGGCAACCGAAAAAACTCCCTTAGATGACATGAGTAAGGAACCTCGAGAGGAATCAAAAGGGAACCTCATTTGGGTGATATCAAGAGTGTGATTATAAATCATAAAAACCAATACAAAACACCGGAGAGTAAGATTAGCTTGATGAGCCAACATGAGAATATAAGATTGTAAATATTGTCCTTTCTACAGTCTTATACAGTCAGTTGTTGCTGTGGAACCAGTAGCTACTGAGCATCTTATAAAATAGCTCAACATCTGAGATCATCATAGATCCAACACCAGCTTCTCCATGCCTTTAAACACACAGAGGTCCAATGTCTAAATTCTACATAATATGTGATCCAAATGGTGCTGGTACGTCTCTAGATGGTTCGGGATGTTTGTGAACATCTTCTTTGAAGGTCCATAATTTTCATTTGGTGGGACACGACTCGAGCTGCGAAACCTCAGGATGCCTCTGGATTGGTAGAGAAAGAAGCAGTGGAGAGGAATTAGCGTAGCTGCTGTTCATGATATTAACAAGGTTATGATATGTGACATTTGTCAAAAGATACATCTTTAATCTGCACTTAAACTGAGTGTGTGTGTCTGAGCCACGAACACTGTCAGGAAGACTCTTCCACAGCTTAGGAGCTAAATGTGAGAATGTTCTACCACCTTTAGTGGACTTTGCTATTCTGGAAACTACTAGAAGTCCCGTGTTTTGAGATCTCAGGGAGCGTGACGGATTGTAGCGTGTTAGAAGACTGGAGAGATACATGGGAGCCAAACCATTTTTAGTGTTTTGTAGGTAAGTAGCAGTAGTTTGTAGTCGATTTGAGACGTAACAGGTAGACAGTGTAGGGACGATAAGATTGGGGTTATATGGTGATATTTTCTCAACCTTGTGAGAACTCTGGCTGCTGCATTCTGGACAAACTGTAGCTTGTTTATTAATGATGCAGGACAACCACATAGTAATGCATTACAATAGTCCAGTCTGGAGGTCATGAATGTGTGGACGAACGCATCAGATATAGACATGTTTCTTAGCTTAGCAACATTTCTAAGGTGAAAGAAGGCTGTTTTTGTAAAGGTGTAAAAGGTTTAAAGGTTTGAAAAAGCTCCCAGACCGAAAGCTTATAACCTCAAAACTTTATCACCTCAGCAACACCGTAGTAGCTCTGCACTAAATATTGCACTATTCTCTTTTTTTTTTTTCCCCTGATCATTGCACACCTCAACCAATGATGGAACTAAAATGAATGGACATTCAGCTCATTATGGATAAACTTAATTAATTATAATTATAAGGAAGAAATATGACTCCTCAACTCTGGACTGTGACTTCATCTATTGACTTGAACAGCACAGTGCAACTTTATACCACACCATACCGCACATGGACACTTTAAGGACAATCATTAAATAACTTTAATTTTTACTTCCAATATCTGCCATACTCCTTCATGTATATACACACATTTTCATATTTTCTCTATAGTTTATACTTTTTTTATTTAAGTTTTTTTTATGGTTAAATTCTATTTCTTTTTTATGCTTAAATGTTGGCGAGTCGTAAAAATCATTTCACTGCATGTCGTACTCTGTATGTATGTGTGTGCGACAAATAAAATTAGATTTGCTTTGACATATAGGCACTAAACATACCAATCTTTTATACAACTTTATTACCACTTTATTTCTGTAAAGCTGCTTCGAGACAATTGTCCATTGCGAATAAAAATGTATTGAATTTTGAATGAAGTCCTTAATCTCTCATAGGTTATTAATGAAGCTCCATAAAACTGTGTGCCCTCAGGGCTTAAATCGTAGTGTTCATTTTTAATTAAACTTTTGTTCCTTTTTTGATTTACAGCATGACTGGTACTTTTGACACTTTATTATAATAATAATATCTCGCTGCTCAAATGACTGACAAGTGAAATTTTGTTTCATTACAACATATAGTAATGTAATTTCTTTCTCTCTCTGTCTTACAGAATTTCTCTCTTGAACTGCAAGCCAGGTGTTGTTAACTTGAGGAACAACCTTTTCCTCAGCATTTGTTTTATATTCCCCCGTTATCCTCTTAAAAAAAAAAAACAACACAGTCCCCTCACCATGTCTCTGGCCCTGAAGCAAGTCTTCAACAAAGACAGAACGTTCCGGCCCAAGCGCAAGTTCGAGCCGGGTACTCAGCGCTTCGAGCTCCACAAGAAGGCGCAGGCGTCTCTGAACGCCGGTCTGGATCTGAAGCTGGCCGTCCAGCTGCCGCACGGCGAGGACCTGAGCGACTGGGTGGCCGTGCACGTGGTGGACTTTTTCAATCGCATCAACCTGATCTACGGCACCATCAGTGAATCCTGCACCGAGCAGACGTGCCCGGTCATGTCCGGAGGGCCCAAGTACGAGTACCGCTGGCAGGATGAGCAAAAGTACAAAAAGCCCACAGCGCTTTCTGCCCCCAAGTACATGAGCCTGCTGATGGAATGGATCGAGGTGCAGATCAACAACGAGCAAATCTTCCCCACCAATGTCGGTAAGAAAAACCTGAATGCTTTATTCTGTTCAGTAAGCGTACCGGAGCGCTGATGAAGTTACGATGGATTAAAAAATAAATAAATATAAGCAGCTCTGGAATAATCAGAAATCACTGGTGTGTAGTTCCATTCTAAAATTCAATTCTCTTTCAGAAAATCCTTTTTTCTTTGTTTTTAAGGCTTGATCATTTCTTTTTCTGCTCTATAGAATTTCTGCTCCCACTTTTTTCCCCACATGCAGGCTTTTACTCGTCACATGATTCCGACTAACCTGAAAAAGTTTCACGTGTGTCCTTCAAACCACATAAATCCAGCCATCCTTTCCATACTGCTGCTCATGAAACATCACGGCCTGTACGATACCTTCGGAGGAACACGATATCCACCAACTTCAGCATATATCAGCTCGTAGACTTTTGGCTAGACGGTCAGCTGCACCACTCAGGAGCTCCGAATAATATTTTGCAACTTTTCAATTTCATAAGCATTTTGTCTCCACACAACTTTTTTCCACTCATTCACTGTCCAGTGTGTGTTTTTGGGAACAAGCACGTGTCTCAATAAACCATAAAACGCTTAAGAACAATTCATCAATCTCTTGGGGATTTTAATTGGCTGCATCATTGAAAGCATCCTGACCAACTAGATAGTGTAACATTCATTTGCACATTGGTTTTCTTATTCGGTGGGGGTTTTGTTTGTTGTTCCCAAAATCTTGACAAGCACTAAACGAGGTGGTATCCAAAAGTTTCTAGCTCTGTTTAGCATTTTATTTATCTAAGTTTACACACTATCACCTTCAAAATAGTCCCCTTGCACAACAATACAGTGCTCCCGGCGTTCCTGCCACTTCTGGAACGTGTGCTGGAAGTCTTCATTTCGAAGCACCTTCTGCTATTCACGCCGGATCTCCGCAACGGTGTCAAAGCAGCGAACTTTGAGTTGGATCTTCATCTCCGGAAAGAGGCCGAAGTCCGCAGGAGCCAAAGAGTGGGTGCAGAAGAGAGATCATGTTGTTTCCGGCGAGAAACTCGTGTGAAAGGAGCGTAGAACGATGTCTTTTGGCATACTGGCTTATGAAGGTCGGTGCTTCCTGTGACTGTGCGTGCAGCCACCTGTTGGCGTTTTACAAAATTCGACTCGGAACTTTTTGATACCACCTTGAAGATCATGTCTTTTAATCAACAAGTCATATGAAAAGATTGTTTGCTGGTAGCTTTTTTTTTTTAGGATTAGAATAAATAGCAAATGTGTACCATTACTCATACTGCTGGTTGACATACTTCTGAGATGAAGTCTTATTCCTTCATCCTGTTGAAATGAATGAACCCAAACATGTGCTCCTGAATAACTTTCTGACACGAGTGTGACTTACCTCAAGCTCAGCACGCGGCTGAGATTCTAACCTGCGATAAAAGTTTATATTTCTAGTCATGTGCATATTTTGGATGTTCATTTTAGTCTTGTGAACGAATTGTGGTTTTGTTGATCATTCGATTTCATGTAGATTGAAAGTATTGTGCTAGAAATTGAAGTATTTCAGGGAACACTGTGCTTCAGTGAGGCAGCTTAAGAGTTTGCATGGTTGTTTAAACCAACCCGTGATCCTGTAGCAACCTGGGCTGGGAAAAAAATCAAAGCGCATGCAAAGTAAAGGAGTGGCACACAACGTAACTGAGCATCATCACACTCTAAATCAGAAAGCCAATGTCCTCGATGGAGTTGGTCAGGATGTTTTCATTAATGTAGCTGTAAAAAGCAAGTCTTTCTTGAGTCTCCACAAGAAGTATAGACGCTGTTTCACCTTTTGAAGCAGAGCTAGGGTGTTCTGATTCCAGGACAGATCCTCAAAGATGTGGACTTCCAAGAACTTAAACCTAGAAAATCGTTCTCCATCAGTTCTGTTGATGTAGACAGTTAAATGTCTCCTGTTAGCTTTCCACAACAAGCTGTTAAGTCTTCCTGGCATTGAGGGTGAGGTTGTTGGTGACGCACCATGCTGCAATACTTTGGATCTCTTTTCTGTAGGCCGGTCTATTGTTGTTGCTTATCTGACCGATTGCTGGGGTTTTATCTACATATTTGATGATGTACAGAGATAGAGTAAAACAGTGGGCTCAGAACACAGCCCTGTGGGATGCCGGTGTTCAGGATAAGGCTTGAGGAACTTTACAAACAGATCTATTGTTAAATCTATTGTTATCTATTGGACATTCTAAAGACCACTAATACAATGATGAGCCTCCCACTAACAGTATGGGGAAGAACCACATATGGCTGGAGAAATATGGCGTCCTGAGACTTTCGTCCAAATAGTGAATATTGTTAAAATACTACCCATTGGAAAAACCCATCGTTTCTTAGAAACCAACCCTGCTTCTTTGCCCGTCTTTATGTCGCTGTCACCCTAAACCCGGCGCCTCGCTGCTCATCCAAGCGTCACCTTTCAAATCAGGTGACGCAGCCCAGACTAATGGCTTGATTAAATCTTCATCAGCTATTTATAAACCATGCGAAGGTGCAGCGAGGCGTTGGAGTGGCTCACGTGGCCAAACATATCCTCCTGTGCATGTGTGCATGACGTACAGAACAGGACAATGTGATCTAATGATGTCAGTGCTGTCGCGAAAAAAATATTGTTCACATATTGAACACTTGTTCCATAACTCACTGCAAGACCTTTCGAATCTATCACTTTTCATAATCCAGGGGATGGATGGGATGGGAAATTAGATCGGGAAGGTGTCATTTCACTTATACCACAAAGATTTGCCAATGATTACACTGTTTCTTTAATTAATGAACGACACGTCACACGGGTTAACGGGTTATAGTGTCGTGTTGTGGAACATCGCGTGAGGCAATTCACTTCCATTCATTTGTGTTTGCGCTTTAAACAATGGACATTGTCTCAAAGATGTTTTACAGAGATAAAACCTTAAGAGGAACCAGACTCAAAAGGAAAACCCCATCCTCATCTAGGTGGCCACGAATGTACATTTTGGTTTCTTTTAGTGCTTACGTTTAAGCTGTGATGGATTTTCGCCTTATTAGCATTTTCTTTCCATCTGTTTTGACGACTTCCTCGTTCTGGAAAACTTCTCACTGTACTTGATCCAAAGTACTATGATTTATTACGGCTTTAATGTCCTATAATAATTTTTGTCACATCTGATGTTTCTTAATTTGTAATAAGTCCTTTTGAATCTATTCCTTTTTGTACTAATTGCTTAATCAATTTCTTGGGACATGGGACATTCGATCTGGAGGGTGTTATTCCATTTACACCCCAAAGATTTGCCAATGATTCCACCATTTTATTTATTAATGAGCAGCACGTCAAACGTATTAAAGGTTTATTGTGTCATTTTGTGGAACGTTGCGTGAGACAACAAAATCATTGTGATGGCGCTTTTGACAATAGACATTGTCTCAAAGCTGTTTTACAAAGATAAAAAGGTTATAAAGTCGTATAAAAGAGTGCATAAATATATGTTTATTCCTTATCGTTGTAAGTTTATCCCTTGTGAGTGAAACAGTGGTGACTGTGACAAGGAAAAACTCCCTGAGACTGCATGAGGAAGAAATTTTGAGACTCAAAAAGGAACCCATCCTCATCTGGGTGGAACTGAATGTCCAATCTGGTTCCTGTTATCGCTTACGTTCTAGCTGTGATGCATTTTCCCTTATTGGCATTTTCTCTCCTTCTGTCTTGACGACTTCCTCATGCTGGGAATCTTAGCAAAAAACCGTGATCTCGACGAGACAAACAGAGACACAGGAGACTCCACATATAAAAAAAAAAAAAACTTCACTACATTGACATTTTATTTTTTTAATCCACTTATTATTTCTATTATTATTATTTGATTACGCAGAGCTTCCACTGCCCGGTGTCCATAGAAACAATTATATTTTAGATCCAGCGAATTAATATATCAACCTGTTGTTTCATCCACATTACAGCCGGAACTACTTTCCGAGGTGTTCAGTCGTGCAAATGAAGAAAAAAACCTTCCGACCAATCAGATGAGAGAACACAGCTGCATGGCCGTGGTATAAGCAGTAATAATCAACATTCTATGGACCTATCTGAATGAAGTGTTTTTCAGCATTGTGCTATGAATAATTTTGTATTCGGTTGCGCAGAGCTAGAGTGTTCTGGTGCCAGGGCAGATCTTCCGAGATGTGGACTTCCAAGAAGTTAAACCTATAGAATCGCTCTACGTCAGTTCTGTTGATGTACCATGAAGCTGCCTGGCTTTGGATCTCTTTCCTGTAGGCCGGTTCACTGGGGTTTCACCTACATATTTGATGAAGGTGCACAGAGGAACGCATTTACGTACGCACATAAAGTAGAACAGTGGGCTCAGAACACAGCCCTGTGGGATGCCAGTGTTCAGGGTGAACAGGAATCAGGTTTCATGACGTCTTTGTCAGTTGGCGTAGTATATATGGGTTTATTGGGGAAATTCGGACAACAGTTGCGTTAACAGCTAGAAATATATCTACACTATAGGGGAAAAAGTATTGGGATGCTCAACTTTTCCAGAAGACATTTCACACAATTGTACCGGAAGGCTTTGGATGAAAATCAAACTTCACGTGAACTAAGAGACCGACATCTAGTCCAGCGTGACAATGCACCTGTGCACAAAGGCAGCTCCATGAAGATATGCTTTACATGAGGTAAAGTGGAAGGTGCCTGATATAGAGCTCTAAACCGTATTGAACACCTTTGGGATGTTTTTTTTTTACACTGACTGCACCTCAGGCTTCCTCGTCTCACTTGCATCAGTACCCAACTTTGCTAACTAGCAGGATGAGCACAAATCTCCATAAAATCTACAACATCTACCCAGAAGAGTAGAAGTTACAGAGAGTGGAATAGCAAATGTGGAATCAATGTGGAATGGGATAAAGCACATCCCAATCTTCTAGGTGTCCACAACCTTTGTCCATGCAGTGTGTGAGATCTTCAGAATTCAGTACTATATCATAATGTAATTGTAGACCAGTTTCTTCAGCACCGAGTGACTTCGGAAGTGTGGATTTATTTTTTTTGCTTGTGGGTTTTTTTTGCAGCGCGAGTGTGTGTGTGTGTGTGCGTGTGTGTATGTGAGTAATGGTTTTCACTTTGTGTTTAGTATGAAAGCTGAGAGGAAGCGAAATAAAGCGAGGTGAAGGCAACATCTGACATCAGGTTTTCGAAGCGTGTGCTCTTTGATAGTGTCACTGTGCTGGAGTTTTTTTTTTTTTTTTTTTTTTTTAATAGAGGAGCAGCAGCAGCACAGCGATGGTTTGTGTAACAACAGTGCAGCATCCAGCCGTAAATTCTGTCTAAAAGTGAATCTGAAAATGTGAATTTAAACCAAGAGACCACTGGATTTACAAAAATTCCAGTCTCGTGTAAATTTCAATCATCCCGCTGTGTAGGATTCGGTTTTCAGTATTGTTTAGGCTCTTTTTCAGTTCACTCTAAATGCTAATGTTCGGATTCAGATGTATAACCAAAGCATTAAAATGAAATTTGTTTGTCCCGCAGGTACGCCCTTTCCCAAGAGCTTCATGCAGGTGGCGAAGAAGATCCTGTCGCGTCTTTTCCGCGTCTTCGTGCATGTCTACATCCACCACTTCGACCGTGTCAGTCAGATGGGGGCAGAAGCGCACGTCAACACCTGTTACAAACATTTCTACTACTTCGTCAATGAATTCAGCCTCATAGACCAGAAGGAGCTGGAGCCACTGGTCAGTGTGTGTGTGAGTGTGTGTGTGTTTGTGTGACAGAGAGAAAGAGAACTGTGATCTTGGAGTTGACCCTGTCCTTCTTATTTTAGTCTTTTCCCTGCTTTATCACACCGACTAAGCTGGAAATTACCTGATTTACTTGAATTAGAAGCGAGCGCCTGCAGGAAAGGGTTTTCAAGAGACGCCATTCGAGAGCCTGCCGTTTTGGGTCATTTTACAATTCAGTTTAGTTTTATTTGTATGCCGCTTTCAGCCAATCAGCTTCACGTAGTTGATATCCAGATGCAGTTCGGGTCCCCAATGAACAATATAGCGGTAACAATGGCAACTAATGCCAGGCACACACGAGATTTTTTTTAATAGTCATTTGCGATTGTTACTTGTCCGACTGTAGGATCTCAGTTGGCACAATGTCGGGGCTGTACGACAGTCAAAAATTGACGCACCAAGAAAAAGACTCGTCCGAAGTTTCAGGGCATCAATCCGTGACGCGTTCAGACCCGCGTTCTCTCTCGCTAACGGTAGCTAGCAGCAAACAAAAACAGTTACTTTTTTCTTGATTAAAAAAAAAAAAAAAACGTCATACAAACACTACTTTTACCTCTTTGACTCAATAAGTCTCTGTTCTTGCTGTACCGTCCACCTGTCAACATGTGGACAGGGGACAGGGGAAAGCAACCTGTCAGGGCTTTCCCCTGTAGTGGTTTAAAGTTGTCATTCGTCATCAGGTTCGGGGCTCTCGTTAATCGGCTGTTGGTGAACATGTCAAAAGACTGCAGATCCTTTAGGGTTTTGAAAATCTGTCTCCGACCGTCAAAATCGCCCGGTATGAGCCCGTCATAAAACGCCATTTACAGGCGTCCTTTTCCTGAGCGACTCACGATCATTTTGTTTTATCTCAAGATACAATATATTGCCAAAAGTATTGGGTCACCTGACATTTCCTGCTTTATGTGTTTCTTTTCCAAACTGTTACCACCAAGCTGAAGGCACTCAATTGTACAGGACGTCTTAAAATGCGCATTAAAACTAATTTTGCATTCACTCGAATTCAATGCACAGAAATCACATACCAAACTTACGACCAGGTGACCCAATACTTTTGGCAATATAATGTATTTCCTTGCTCAAGGGCCCAGTGGTGGCAGCTTGGTGAGAGTGGTGGTGGGACTCATGACCTTCTGCTAGGATAAGTGGTAGCTTAGTGGTTAAGGCATTGGACTTTGGATCTGGCGGTCTTTAGTTCAAATCCTGGCCACACCAAGCTGCCACTCCTGGGCTGCTGAATGAGGCTCTGAACCCCAAAGCTGCTCGGTGGTGTGAATGAGATAAAAGCATCTGCCAAAAGGCATGAATGTAAATGCAGAGATGCGGAAGTGAAAATACTTCGTTACTGTACTTGAGTCAGTAAGATTTTTCTGGTTACACAAATTTGTTACTTTCTACTTCTTGATCAATTTTTCTTTCTCACTGCGTGCTGTTTTCAGCCCATCAACCTGTTTCCTGTCATTGCGCAGCGACCACTGGTGTATCATTTCCTGGCTCTCGCACACCACAGACTAGTTTCTGAAGCTCACAACGAGCAGGCAGAAGGCAACATAAAGTCTGGGGTTAATGTGGAGGAGACAGAGGGAGTCAGAGATGTAAACATGACTTAGAACAGAGATGTTCCTGATCATCAGCATCTTTTCTCTGCTTGTGTTCTATACGGTGGATGTTCAGCCTGGACACATTCATTAGATAACAAAACTTTAAATTATTTTGTATTAATATATTAATTATGATGTGAGGTTCGGGTACCAGCGTGACACTGAAACAAGCGGTGGTACATTTTTACTGAAGTACATGTCCAAACTTCTTTACTTTAACGTGGGTGAAAAAGTCAGAACTTCAACTTCTTGATGAGTATCTCAACTTCTACTTGAGTGACTTTTGTCATCTCTGTGTAAATGTAAATGAGATTATCCACTGAGGCGCTGGTGAGAATTTAGTTTTTGGGAAGTGCAAATCTTTGTGGTTCTCTTTCTTGCCCAGTGGCCCTGCAGTGACATGTGCAGATCTTTACACACAATCATCACCGAGTCCTCCTAACTCTCACAAGATGTGATAATTAATGTTTTAAAAGGCGGTAGTACTACAGGAAACGGTGCGACATTTGCTCAATCGGATGTGTTCTGGCTGCCAGACGAGAACCGCGACCTTCGGCGTCACGTCCCCCGAGTCGTTTCCGCTTGCATCTGCACAGATGTTCAGTAAAAGCTAGACGAAACTAAACTAAAACCCCTCCATTGTGCCTACTCTTGGTGTGCAGAGGAAATGATGCCACCATACCACATCCTCCCCAGAGCTCCTCCCACTTTTACAAGAGCAGGGCGAACGGAGACAGGTATTCAAGCAGGATACACGCAGTCATACAGTGGTAGACAAGGAGACTTCTAATGGTTTTTAAGGATTCGTTAGGGGATTTTAGCTCCTACCTGGAGCTCTGTTTGGAAAATGCACAAACCTTTTGTCCCGTCAGAGAGAAACGAACAGAAGGGAAGGTTTTCTGAAAAGCAGGACTGTTTAGTAGAATAGGGTTCTGTCTAAGAAATGGAGCAAAATGTTTTTTTTTTTTTTTACCTTTTTGGGACATTTCTCCAGTTTCCAACGAGGTGAACATCTGTTAAAAAAACAGCTTTTATTGCTGGTCCTAAAGTGTGTGTGTGTAGACACACCAGTGCTATTATGTGTTTGCATGCATACATTTCCATTTAAATATGGAAAGAGAAAACCAGGGAGTGGAAGCAAAAGTCAAGATGCCTCCCTGTGACTAACAACCCATTTTGGAAGTTGATGGGAGGTCATAGTGCTGGTGTGATTCATAGGGTGATCGTTTCCACATCATCTCTCCCGGTCGCGGCTTAAAGGAAGGGTTACGTCAGAGAAGATGTTGCGTCAAAAGCCTAACAACATGTCATGTTCTCCACACACATGACCTTCTGAACGTGGCCTTGATGTGTTGTGAGGAGACATGACTGAGTGATGAACGCTCAACTAGTAGCCTTCAGGGTGTTGGTGAAAAACTGAAGATGGGTAGGATGGAGATCCCAAACAGTTTTCAGTTAATCAAATAACATTCGAGGTTCATATAGGTCAAATCGTTTCTTTTGAAAGTTTCAGGGAGGCTGATTGCAGTACATATTCTAAATATTAAAGTCTAGAATTATCTATAGCTGGTTTTTATATTATGGATTATATCAAGGTCTTCAACATTTTTATGAGTAAGGAAAACTCTCTAGTGGTGATCTAGGTCTATTGAGTGCCCATTTACTGTTATAATAACTTCCACTCTTCTGGGAAGATGTTCCACTGAAATTTTGGAGTGAGTGAGTAGGTGAGATGAGGAGGCTTGGAATAAAGGCAGCTTGAAAAAATATTCCCAAAAGTATTCGGTAGGGTTTCGAGCTCTACAGCAGGAGATCTTACACGCCAACCCATGTAAAGCAGATCTTCATGGAGATGGCTTTGTGCACAGAGGTATTGTCATGGTGGAACAGGTTTGGGTCTCCTAGTTCAAGTGAAGGGAAAATTTCATGGTACCAAATACATCCAAAGACGTCCTATACAAATTTGTCTCCAACTTTGTAGTAACTGTCGGAGGAAGAACCGTGTGTGTGTGTGTGTGTGTGTGTGTGTGTGTGTGTGTGTGTGTGTGTGTGTGTGTGTGTGTGTGTGTGTGTGTGTGTGTGTGTGTGTGTGTGTGTGTGTGTGTGTGCGCGCATGTGCGCATGGTTACACGTTGTGTGAAATGACCACCTTTTTTATTTTTCTCTCTCCCAACAGAAAGAGATGACATCACGGATGTGTCACTGAACCTGCGCCCCCGAGGTGGTCCATTTCAAACCACTCGGCCTTAAAACCACCCGAATCGACAAATTAAAAAAAGAGAAACGAACCAAAGTTTCCAAAGACTCTATTTTTATACACTTTTAAAGTACTGTAATATTCTATTTAGCTTAAAATGTTACCATCTTCAATTCCTTTCCTTTAATGTGTAGAATTGTTTGTTTGTTTTTTGCTAGAATGCAGTATTAGAAATCTTTTTTTTTTCTTTACATTTTGGTCCAGAATCATTTCTGCAGTTGTTCTATGTAATTTTTCTCTGTCTGAAGCATACAGATTATATTTGCTAATATTTATGTATGTGTTTGAGACAATAAACATATTCTACTAAATATATCTTCTCAACTGTCTGAAGAGAAATATTGTTTAAATGCATTCTACACTGGTCACATTAATGGGAACACCTGCCAATCGTGCCCGATCAGCCAATCACGTTGCAGTTGCACAGTTTTTAAAAATCATACGGTTTGTTTGATCACGCCAAACATCAGAATAGGAGTGGAAACCTCCGAGTTTAGTAAGGACGACCGTGGAATGGTTGTTGGCATAACATACCTTTTGAGTATTTTAGGAACCGATTATTTTTTGGGATTTTCACACGCAACAAAACGTGTCAATAGTTACTCAAATACCCACTCTTTACAACCGTGGCGAACAGAAAAGCATCTCCGTGTACAAAAAATTCCAAAACGTTTGGGTGATTGGACAAATAAATAAATAAATATATGTATATTCCTGTCATTTATCAAACCTGAAATCCATTACAAAACCATCAAACTAAATCAATTAACATTTTAAATGTTCTTTACTGATGTTAATGAGAAATATGACTGTGAGCTGTGGGGTCCAAGCACCTTTTTCTACCACAGTGGGTAGTTCTAAGTGTGACTAATCAGAAGGTCATGGTTTCAAGCCTTGGTATTGCCAAGCTGCCATTCTTGGGACCCTCGAGCAAGGACCTTAACCCTGTGGGCTCCCGGGGCGCTGCATCATGGCCGACCCTGCCCACTGACCCCCAGTTTCCAAACATTGCTGTGAAGAATTTCACTGTTTTGTCAAATATATGTGAAATAAAAAGCCTCATTTGCCTAATCTGGTCCAAGTGTAGTCCTGCACATGTCTCCTAACTATTACTTTGCTAAGTCAACTAACCAGCTTGTTAAAAGCCTTTCCTGATGCATTTGCAGTGGGTGGATGTGTGCTAGAACAGGGAAAAGTAATACAATGACCAGGATAGAAAGAACTTTCCCAGGACCTGTACTATAAGTTGAACATACTGATGTACTGTGATTAAATATACACAAGAATATCTTTCGTGAGGACGCCTGAGGTGCAGTCAATGATTCAGTTCATCCCAAAGATGTTCAATAGGGTTGACTTCAGAGCTCCATAGAAGGAGATCTTTCACTCCAAACCATGTAAAGCATACGGATAAAATAGGTATTGAACATGCCACCATTTTTCTTAGTAAATATATTTCTTAAGGTGCGACTGACATTCATTTTTTACTAGGTGTTGGTAACAATCCATGCAGTCGACAGATACAAAGAAATCAATCCATAGATGTCCATAAATGAAGTTATCTGTAATAATATGAAATGAGTAATTGAACACATGAAGAAAGGGAGGGGAAAAAAGGCATGGAAAGCCACAACACCAGCTGGAATCAATCAGTAATTAGAAAGCAGTCCTGCCCCGTGTCAGAGCAAATTAATATCAGCTGGTTCAGTCCCAATTGATGTCCCATTAACAAGAAGAAACATCTCATGATGGATAAAAGCAAAGAGCTCTCTCAAGACCTTTGCAACCTTATTGTTGCTAAACATACTGATGGCTTTGTTTACAGAAGGATTTCCAAACTTCTGAATGTTTCAGTGAGCACTGTTGGGCCATAATCCAGAAGTGGAAAGAACATCATGTCACCATAAACCGGCCATGACCAGGTGCTCCTCGCAAGATTTCTAACAGAGGAGTGTAAGGAAAATTAGAAGAGCTGTCCAAGAGCCAAGGACCGCTTGTGTAGAGCTTTAGAAAGACCTGGAATTAGCAGGTACAATTGTTTAAAAGAAAACACATAAGTAATGTGTGCACATTTACCATGCAAGACTCCACTGCTTAAGAAAAAGCATGTTGAAGCTCGTTTAAAGTTTGCTGCACAACATTTGGACAAACATCTGGTCAGATGAGACCAAAGTTGAACTCTTTGGATGAACATGTTTGGAGGACAAACTGCACATCACCCCAAAAACAGTGAAGTGAAGTTTAGAGTGTGGAAACATCATGGTGTGGGACTGATTTTCAGCATACAATACTGGCAAACTTCATATACTTCAAGGAAGGATGAATGGAAAAATGTACCGAAACTTTCTTGATAAAAATCTGCTGCCATCTACCAGGATGATGAAGATAAACATTTCAGCAAGACAATGATCCCAAACACACAGCAATAGAAACTCTCAATCAGTTTCAGAGAAAGAAAATACAACTGAATGACCGAGACGATCATCTGATTTGAATCCAATTAAAAAATCTATGGCGAGAACTGAAGATGGGTTCATAGAAGAGGCCTGTGGAACCTTCAAGATTTGAAGAATGTTTGTGTAGAAGAATGGGCTAAAATCCCACCGAGCAATGCGTGCAACTAGACTCTCCATACAGGAGGTGTCTTGAAGCTGTTATTACCAACAAAGGCTTTTGTAAGAAGATTTAATTCAATTTCAGCAAGCGTGTTAAATTCTTTTTCCCCCGTGTCATTCCACGTTATTACACATAACTAAATTTATGGACATTTATGGTTTGATTTCTTCTGCATGTCTGGACTGCATGAGTTGTTACCAACAGCTGATGAAAAATATATGTCAATAGAACCTTAAGAAATATATTTACTGAGAAAAATGGTGACGTGTTCCATACTTATTTTACCCCCTCCCCTATATGTTCTTGGAGCACACTAGGGATGTGCCTCTCCATAGCTGACCCCTTTCACAAACCTGCCTTCGTAGTGCAAAAAGAACAATAAAAGACGAGATAAAACCAGACGTTCTCTTTCTGTTGTATCTGCAGGAAGTTACAGCTCTACCTCTGCCATGTTAATCTGTATTTTATGTGACTCTCAGGACACGCCTTGGTCTCCGAAGTGTTGCGATATATCGTATTCACAAAGCAGCAGTGGTGAAATCGATCTACATATCAAATACTGGTCTCAAATTTTTGGTCACTTTCTACATAATAAAAGTATATAAATAAATTGTTTTTTTTAACGATGCAAATATGTTAAAAAAAAATGATGCATTGTGATACAAATGGCAACTTGGGAAACCTGCGAATTGGTGAATCTTACTGTCCTTGGTGCACATTGTCTTACAGTCTTCCTGAGAAGTTTGGGTCTCCTAGTTCAATGGAAGGGAAAATTCATGACAGTTTTTCCACCAGGTGGCACTATGTGCATTGAAAAGAACACACCCATGCGTTCTTGATTTCAGAATTTCAAAGATTGACTTTTCACTCAGATCTGTTTTACAGCCGGTTCATTTGTTGTTGCACTAAACCCTGCACTGAAGCATTTTAATGTGTGTGACAAATGTGTGTGAAACGTTCTGTTGTATTCTGTTCCTCCGAGGCAGAAGGCTTGTGGAATAAACGCTGGAATGCCAAATGGAGAAAGAAAACAAGCTAAATATAACAGGCTCATCAATCAAGGCGTTTCAAACGGAAGTAACAAAGACTCGTTCGTCAGAATTGTGTCGTTCTGTAGACCAGGTTAAGTTACTGGCAAATGCTAGGAGGGTTTGCTAGCAGTGGCTAGTCGTGGCTCATTGGATAAGTCTTTAAGTTAATGATCAGGTAGTCAAGCTGCCATTGTTGGACCTCTGAGTGTGGGCCTTAACTCCTTCTTCTCAAGCCTGAACCCAGTTGCTTCTGAACACAGTGGCAATCAAGCTGGAGTATGTGAAGAAAGGACTTTAACTGAACTGTTACGTCATATCGAAAATGCTTTTCACCGTTTTTCTTAACAACAGCAACAAAATTCCAGTTAAACCGGAAGTTTGGATGCACTGACATCATTGTTTCCATTTCTTTTCTTGGCGTGTTAGTTAACAAAATCTGTTTTAGCCCCGAGGCTACACGTAGGAGTCATGATTTAATTGTTTCCTGGCAAATATTTACCTCCAGGAAGTAAAACTTGCCACCTCTATTCTCTATAGAAGTGCTATTCCACTTAATTCCATCCAATAAGGGAGAAGAAACCTTATGTAGCTGTGGACATTTTGAAGCCTCAGTCACTTGCAGTAAGGGTTTAATCTTTATCAGGGATCTTCAACCCAGGATCCTGGAGCTGTGAGTCAGTGCATGACAAGTGCATGTTATTTCAATGTGTACAGTATTCATTTATCATCAGGATCCACTTCATCCTGGTCAGTGTTATGGTGGATGAGGAGACTATCCCAGGAACACCATGCGTACACACATTCACACCAAAAAGTAAAAATAAGGCCACGGTTGTTCTGACATTTCGAAGTCATGTTGGTGCTAAGTAGATACCACAAAGTGCCAATCATAACAATTTCAGACCAAAGCATGCGCTCTACACTGATTGGTAGACTCATAAATAAAAAGAATTGGGGGAAAATGTAGTAATGTAAGATATTTGACTGAAATAAAGTGAACTTAAAGTCTCCCCAAATGGAAATACTTTAGTAAAGTAGATATGCGGAAAAGCTACTACAGTACAGTAATGATTTTCATTGACTTCGTTACTGTCCACCGCTGTTTGTCTGCTTATCTGAGCCATGGAGATTTGTAGTCCTGGACTTTCCACAGATAGAACATGAATCCAGAGATGGCACTATTTTTAACTTTGATTATGGCATGCTGGGAATTCCCTCAACTGTCACCAAATCACAGACTCCCTGGCAATACTTTATAGAGACCCCTGGGGGTTCCCTGGACACCACTTTTGGAAAGCGCTAACCTAGAGCAATGATCTCAATGTGGAGTTCATGATGAGTTCACAGGGGGTGAATTATTTTCAATCCAGAGGTGGAATTCAGACTAGTCTACCATTAGCAAATATTTATTATTAGGTTCTATTGGTTATAAGATGGCTTCACTGGCCATCTTATAACTATTTGTATATTTATTTGATTCAATCCAATGGCTCTAAATGCACAATATGGCCAAACATGTTCCAGAATAGAAATGGTGGACATGACGTGTTAAGGTTAATGGAGAAGAACTCGAGTGTCCTGCAAGGAGCCCTGACCTTCTCAACCCCAATCAATGCCGTGGGAATGGTTTAGAAAGAAGAACTGGAACTCTGCCCTCCTTCTTGTTGTCCAACATCAGTGCCTGACCTCAGTGCTGCTCTTGTTGCTGAATGGGCACAAATCCCCATTGCTGTAAGCAAAAATCTAGCGGAAAGACTTAGCAAAAGAATCATTATAATTGGAAAATGGGGGTGGGGATAATTTCATGGTATATTAATCCATATGATACTGTACATTTGGTCGTAATGGTAATGTAATGGTCCACATACATAATTATGTACACAATGTAAAGAAGTGTCTATTGTGTCTATTGGATACATTTTTAATTGGATCAAAAAGATGTTTGAGAAAGAAAAGTCTTAAACTGCTGCATTTGTATTGGAGATGAAGGCCATTGGGTGCAGCTGATGTTGGTTCCACATGAACAGCCAAAAGATCCATTCAGTTACTGAGCAACTCAAGAGCTCTAAAGATGGATTTGGACTGTAATTAACATAAACAATGGCTTAGGGCTGCAGTTTGCATGAACAATGAACTTTACACCTCAACAATGATAAAACTATAATGAAACATTCGGTGCCACTCAGATGAGGACGGGTTCGCTTTTAAATATGGTTACTCTATTATGGTTTTATCCTCATGAAGTCTCAGGGAGTTTTTCCTTGCCACTCTCACTATTATCTCGCTCATTAGGGATAAACTATAGACTTATACATCTTGTACATTCAAAGTTTAGAACTTTATCTCTGTAAAGCTGTTTTTGGGACATTGTTTAAAAGTGCTATACATATAACATTGAATTGAATGAACTGGAAATTGTATGGAGGCCCAGTAAACATTTTAATACACATTTTCTTATACTGTATATTGTGTGGAAATGTTCCTGAGTGTCTTTCAACCAGGTCAGTGAGATTTCCAACCTACATTTCAACAGGTTTTGTTATAAAAAAAAAAACATTTTAGGCTGAATCACTAACTAGCATGCTAATCATTGTTCAAAAAAACAACAATTCAAAAAGCAATAGAGTAGAAGGAATCGTCATAGAAATGTTATTTTCAAATGGAATATTATATATATGTGTGTGTGTGTGTGTGTGTGTGTGTGTGTGTGTGTGTGTATGAAGTAAAAAACAAATGCAGTTAGGTTGACTGGCATGTGTGCTTCCTGTAATTATTGGTAGATGAATATTTAATGAAATAATCAATATTAAAAATGTATTATTAATAATTAATACTTAAATAAATACTTAATTAACATAATGACGTGTCTTTTTATTATGAATAAAATTTATAATTATTATTGTTAATTATTATAGAATGATCATTACAATTTAACACACACACACACACACACACACACACACACACCCACCCACCCACACACACACACACACTGGTTCATTAAAGATCATTTTCAATCTAAACATTTTCATTATAATAATTTAAAAAATTTATAATATAATGATAAAAACTAATGTTTTCCCATCTTTATGTAATCTGCTGCTGCTGTTTCTTTCGGCTTCTCCCGTTAGGGGTCGCCACAGCGGATCCTCCGCACGTTTGATTTGGCACATGTTTTACGCTGGATGCCCTTCCTAACGCAACCCTCCCCAATTTATCCGGGCTTGGGACCGGCACTGAAAGTGGCTGGGGATGGTTCCCTGACCGGGAATCGAACCCGGGTCGCAGCGGTGAGAGCGCTGCATCTTAGACCACTAGACCACCAAGGGACCCTCCCATCTTTATGTAATACAGTGTAATAAACCCCCCCTGTGTCCAGCCCGTGTGTTACGTGCAGAATGTGCAACAGGACGTACTTTCCCCCCATATCTTGCTGTTCATGGGTGTTGCCAGATCCACTGTTTTACCCCCTTTTTGTTTTAGGGGATACTCCTGAACTCCTTCCCTATGTTTTGGAGGTGAATCAGTAAATGATTAAAAGAATCCCACGTTTGCACGTTTGCAAACTTTGGCTACGATTGACAGTTTCTGTTTTTGTTTGTCTCCACCTTGATTAGATTTAAGCCCTTTACAGATGTTTGATCACCATCTGTTTATGTTGCTTGCTGTATTTATTCATTTCTTGCATATAAGTAGCTTGAAATGTGCTTTAACCAATGTTAAACCGGTTCTTGCATCCAAAAGTGTAACTGATATTTTTGGCCTGTTTGTGATTAGGCTTGGTTTGTTGTCTTAATGCAACTTAATAAATGAATAAATGAATAATAATAAAAAAAAGCCAGCTGGAGGACGTGATGGATAGAAGCGCATTGTCATCCAGTCAGAAATTTTGACGAAGGATAAAACAACCTTTGACACTGTAAAATTATAGAACTTGTGTTTTATTGCATATTGCATCAGACATTTTTATTTATTTACTTTTCTCTAAGTCTCCAGACGGGTCCACATTTCCACCACAATGCAGATCTGTGCGGTCTCTCCGTCTGTACCTCAGTTTAGTGTCTCGCATCTCGACCGGAAAAGATTTAATCTACAACCAAAAATACCAAAAAACTTTCACTTTCTGTTTTGAAAGCGGTTTATGATTAAACCGATCAGATCTGCATTCGATCACAACTAGAAACAGCTAAAAATGGTGTTTTGTCCCAAAACAACTACCCACATCCATCAGGGGTCAACTCAAACACCCTGAACGTGTTGGAGGACAGGTTTCAGGTGTAGGTTCCTCTGGAAAAAAAACCCTGAATAGATTGAAAATTAGACTGGAAATCTGAAAAATGAACACTTACAGTGAAGATATAAAAAAAACTTTTATGTCGCGTTTATGTTATGTTGTATGAGGCTATTTTGTAAAATGAATAACAAATTTGGAGATGATTGTCATAACTTTAGAGTTTTAATATTCTGCGAATGTTCTATACATTCTGGAAGATTCTATACATTTTTAATACTATCCTTCATGTTAGTTAAATCTTACATTTTATTCTATTGTATTACACTTATATACTACACATATACATCCAAATTCTGTTCATTTCTGTTTTGTTTTTATTTACATCTGCATTTTATTTACATATCTTTTTTTTTTTGGTATCTCTGTTCTTGTCTTTGATGTCTCTGTGTACTGGAAGCTTCTTTTGCCAAGACAAATACTTTGTATGTGCAAACACACTTGGCAAGGAAGCTCTTTCTGATTTCTGATTTCAGTGTAAAGTTTATTGTGATTTTCGCAGATCTGGCAACCCTTATGCTGACTCTGCGCAGCCGGTTCCAGCCGGTCTGCTCTTTGTTTTGTTCTGGAACGTGCCTGAGAGAGCGAGAATAAAGAGAACATCATGCGTCAGTGGGCGGAGCCAGACCGGCCGTTCGGTAATGGGCGTGGCCTCGGCGCTGCTACGTGCCAGATTGCTTGCTTTTGTGTGTGTGTGTGTGTGTGTGTGTGTGTTAATGCGGTTCAGAGTTGCATCAGACACTTGAATTCTTCGTCATTGCACGTTTTACTGTTATCCATTTGTCGCTCTCTGATGACGCAACGCGCTTTTTTTTTTTGTTTACATACAAGAGGACGATATGACAAAACAATCGATACAGAAATATTCGATATATTTGATTTATAGGTCGATATTTCCTTTGTGGAAGTTATATATAACATTTACGAAAGTGTTTAAATAAGTAAAAAAGGCTGTAAATTGTAAATAATAATAATAATAATAATAAAGGTTGAATTAAAGAAAATGTGCTTTTAAACACTCATAATCACAACATTACACACATTGTGGTTAAACTCCCTTGAAACTGGAAGTTGTGACTTCATGTTGAATGACGTCTTTAAGATAAGCCACGCCCCCAACCAACAAAATTTTATAGAAACCCTTCCAGGGATCAGCATGCTTGCTAAAAAAAAATGGAGAGCAAAAACAAGAGACTTTATTTTAAGTTAAGTCAAGTGGGTTTCCCTTTTATGGCGTGAAGACGGAGTCACGTTGCTCCGGGTGACACGTGACAACGTGAGCAACTTTAGTAAGATTGAGACGTTCTTTAGACTTTCTAATGGAGATTACTATGTAACGCTCTATCTTCATTCACACACAAGTCACCGGTCTACTACTGGTTGCTATTAGTAATTTTTTAATTAAATGGTCCAGCATTGATAACAAATCGGGAACCGGATCAAGTTACACATTTTTTAACTTTATTGCATCAGTGGACACGCCCTCTTCTAGTCAACAATGATCACAATGCTGGAAGTTTCCAGTTCTTGTTGGAAATAGTGTTCATTGTTGCTGAATGGTGGAGGCCACGTGTCAAAAATGTCCAAGTTCTGAGTTTAGTGCTCTTAAACTCTCCCATAAATTTCAGTCTCTGAGTTTTTTATGATCCCTGACTTTTCAGATTTTTCAAGATCATCGGAATGATGCAACATCCTGTTGAACATGTGGCTTGTGAGATATTTGGAATATTTCATAGTGATGAATGTGTTTAAGTAACAGATTCATGTGAGCGATTGTGTGATCGTTTGGAACGTGGTTATCATGAGCATCTGCAAAAAAACACGCAAACAGACGAATTACGATGAGGAACAGAGCAGAACTGAACAGAAGGTCTAGCCCAGATCGGTGCAAATGGACCGGTCTGTTATATACAATCGGATATAAATCACCATCATTCACATGAAGGAGTGAAGTTAATCATTGACAATTTGGTCATATGGCAAGATTTGTTTTCAAAATTATTAATATTATTAAATCCAATCTCAAAATTGTTTACTGTTTGTGTGGGAACTCTGACCTCTGAACAGACCTCTGTCTCTCTGTATATGATTCCAGGGCTGCAGGCAGGTGTGTGTTCTGTTTCTGATTTGGTAGGAGGTTTTGGATGAAAGACGAAGGCCTTGAACTCCACAGGCTCGTGTTTCTGCAGTGTTATTGCCTGTAGAAGCGGCAGTAAGTCTCGATGGTGTGTACACCGTAGCTGCCAGCTTGGAAAATATTCAGATGTAATAGAATAGGAGTAGTGACTTGTGTATACACACCCACATTCCAGCACTACTCCAACACACTGGTACACACTCACACTCACACACACATCCATCTTGAAGCTCAGGACGTAGCATGCAAGTCCGCTTTATCGAGCAGCAACATCCCATAAACTTTGGTCTGTGCAGATCGATAGTTTATTTCTATAGCGCTTTTCACAACAGACATTGTCTCAAAGCAGCTTTACAGAAATCAACAGTCAAGGTGAATGGTGTGTGTTTATCCCTGATGAGCAGCTGTGGAGACTGTGGCAAGGAAAAACTTTATGAGGAAGAAACCTTGAGAGGAACCAGACTCAAAAGGGGAACCCATCCTCATTTGGGTGATATCAAGAGTTTGATCATAAATCTTTCAAAAATACAGAACACTGGAGAGTGAGAACTAACATGAGTACAGGAGTATAAGATTATAAGTAAATGTTCTTTCTACAGCCTTTGGTATAAAAGTAGGAGCTACTGAGCTCAACATTTGTGATCATCACAGATCCAGCACCAGCTTCTTCATGCCAGAGCCTTTAAACACTCCAGGAGGTCCAATGTCAAAACTTCACACATGTAGTGGGATCCAATTGGCACTGGTACGTCTCTAGATGGTTCGGGATGTTTGCGAGTTCGGCATCTACTTTTTCAAAGGTCCATAATCTTGATGAGGTAGGACGTGACTGGAGCTGGCCAAACCTCAGGATGCCTCGGGATGGGGAGAGAAAGAGAAGCAGTGGAGAGAAATTAGCGTAGCTGCTGTTCATGATATTAACAGCACAAGTTGATAATGTGCATGTGATCAGATGTTCTGAAGCACAAGGTTATGATGTGAAACGTGTCTGAGCCCCGAACACTGTCAGGAAGACTAGGTATAGATCGGTAGATAGGTAATTAACAACTAATTTCCGGCTCCACTTTACAAACCAAAATAGTTTTTTTTTTTTTTTTAATCAGCAGTTGCTCTTTTTCTTTCATCTCACCCTTTCGTTGCATTTCCTTTGGTTTTTCTTGGTAAATGTCACTCTGTGTCTGTGTAACGCTTTGCTCAGGAGGATGGAGAAAACTGAAATAGTACACAATGTTAGACTTGAGTGTGATATTTAAAAATGCATTTGATTTAAAAGATACACAAGATTTCTATGTCCCCATTTGCTGTTATAATAAGCTCCATTCTTTTGGGAAGTGCTTCCACTAGATTTTGTTTAGATTTGTGCTCATTCAGCCACAAGGGTGTGAGTAAAATCAGTTACTGATGTAGGTGATGTGAGGTGACCTGGGGATCAGTCAGCATGAAAACTGTATCCCAAAGGTGTTAAATAAGGTGGAAGTCGGATCTTTATAGCAGGTCACTAAAGATCTTCCAGATACGAGGTGGTTTCAAAACGTTTCGAGACTCGCTCTGTTTACAAGAAACGACTTTATTTATCTATGTTTACACGCTGCCACCTGTAAAATAGCCCCCTTTGCACAGCAATACAGCGCTCCGATCGTACCAACCGCTTCTGGAATGTGTCCTGGACGTCTTCTTTTTGAAAGCGTGTCAAGCACCTTCTGTAATTCGCGCTTTTGTGTTCAAACGGTGACCTTTGAGCTGGATCTTTAACTTCGGGAAGAGGGTCAGCAGGAGCCAAATCTGGCGAGTAACGTATGAGCAGAAGTGAGGTTACGTTGTTTCAGACGAGAAACTAACATGTGAGAATAACGTGTGAGGAGAATGGTCAGAATAGCAGACGTGGTAACTCATGTGATCAGTATGGCACCGGTTGCACAGCTCCCGATGTACACATGGACGACGTTTTTTGACTTATGAAGTTCGGCGCTCCCCGTGACTGTGCGTGCAGCCTTGTGCTGCCATCTGTTGGCGAGTTACGAAACTAGTCTCGAAATATTTTTTATACCACCTCGTATAACTAAGCAAAAAGGCTGTTTTTTTTTGTGGTCTGAGCGAGATAAAGGCAGCCATGTGCCCCAGTATCAGAAGATAACAAAATTCGTTTAGAGCCTGTGCTCGTTTACTTTCATCTCAGAGAGTTTTCCATGACATAATAACTAACAGGGCAACATTTAACGAAATTAGGGGCATAAAAATAACTGCTTTTATTCCGGAAAGCTATATTTTAGTCGTGTCTGAGTTCCTTATTGATGTATGTAAAGGATTTATCATTTCCCAAATTAAAAGGTGATCTGGAAGTGGACAGTCCTCTAGTGTCATGCGTTCAAAGATCCCAGGTCCTTTTTATCCTCAAATTCTATATATATAGGTTTAAGCATTCCAGTTTATATTACACATAGCATGTGAATGTCCCACCCTGTCGGAATGTCCACACATACACACATTTACCGTCAACACTTTTACATTTAGCACATAGGACAGACAATGAAACACCTACATGGCCCAGGCCAATCAGACGTCAGCAGATGTCAGCCGGGTCTGTAAAACACATTCCAGGCAGCGAGTGAACCTGAAGTGCCCCATCAGCCCTTTTTTTTTTATAACGACGTTGTGCTCGTGCTGTCCCGCGAGTAACCCTCGTTCCTGCTTCAAAACACGGCTTGTTGTCAACATCACCAGGAATTGCATCATGTGCTTTCTCCCTCCCCAGGCAGCAGGCAGAGCTTTCGCAATGTCTGCTTCGGCTTTCAACAGTGAGTCTGTAGGTCAGAAGAGAGAGAACGAGGGAGAGAAAGAGAAAGGGAGGGAGGGAAGGAAGGCGTAAAAAGAGAGTCGTAAGATTCCACTTTATTAGGTGTCCTTAAACGGTAAGGGAGGGGGAACGCAGGATTCGTTGGACCGCTTGAGGTGGAAAAAAACCTCTAAGCCACATGTAAGCAGAGAACCTCGAGATCTTTCGCTCATCTTTCATGGAGTCACATGCTGCACCTTCTGCATCTGATTACCTTTTATGCTTCTGACACACACACACACAGTGCACAGCTAACAAAATACATTACAAGCTACAGAACAAATGCATGGCCCACGTTTCACTTTTCCCAAAGCCGAATGTTTCTCTGAACAGTTCTTTCAAAGAACGAGGAGCACAAAAGCGAGGTATTTCATTAACACCGGTGTGAGAGTGTGTACCACTCCGTTCCAGAGTCCAGAAGCTGCGAGTGTTTTCCTAGAAGCACGGTGTGTCACGTGAACGCGCTGAGGGTTTATTTCAGGACGTCGATCTTGTATTTCAATTTGTTATATAGTGAATATTTGAACAGAAGGTGACACTTTTCTTGCAGGAGCAACAGAAGAAATGAATCCCTGGGTGTATTTTATTAGCTTGTAGAAGCTTTCGACAGTTGAGTGCTCAGGTTTTGAAGCCTCACAAGCAAAAAGAATTCCTGAGCATCCTGCAAAAAAATTTAACTAGGCACCAGAAAATAGCTTTAAAAGATAAACGCACAAAAGATCCTTAACACCGCTGAATCTGCTACAATACAATACAAATTAGTATCTGAGCATCTGAAAAGGGGGAGTTTGGATTTGATGATAATGGACAAAAAGCACTGTTTGGAAACCAGGTGTTATCTGAAATCTTACTCTACATGTACTCTTTGTAATCTAGTAACAGGTTGAAAAAATCGCCGAATGGTCTCGCTATCTTCGGTAGATAATTCCAGATTGTCACGTTCCTTGAATATATTTCTAACACGGTGCTGCATTGCAACCATTACTAATGTGCTCCTTAAAGCTGAGCTGGGTGGCTGGGTGTCGTAAATAACTTTCCCAAGGCTCTTGATGCGATTTGTAACCTTCGTAGATAAGGGCGCTAATAACAGCGATTTCTGGTTTATCATTATTTAGCTGCGGATAATGATGACGTAGCTGAAACCTGATGTCCTTTAAACAGTCAATAAGACTTACAAGTCCCTGAAGCTGGCGATATCTCCCACTGTTGCTGTATTTGATTAAGTGTTCTGAATAACAGGAGGAGAAAATATGAAAATGTCGGCCCTAAAATGTAACTTTAATGGATGACACAGTTCGACTACCAGATTGGTAGCGGGTACATGCGTATGATAGGAAACAAAACTGCAAATATACACAACAGAGCCGGAGAGACCAACCCAGTTAGATTTTTTTTAATGGTCAGATCATGTTATTATGAATATCATTACTACAAGGGTATATTTACATACATTTTACATATTCATTTGCATATATAGTGATGTAACAGCTTGTAAAATACGAACTAATGTAAACCCAAAAGTATACAAACACCTTTATAGATCTTGTTCTTATGTGTGTATGATTCTGGCTCAGATTTTGGTCTCATATTAGGAAACTCACCGGACCGTAAGTCAGTTTTTCAAACAAGTTTATTAGTTTATTATGTTTTTACAACTTATTAAACAAAAAACATTGTTTCATAAATTAATAAGGATTAAAAATCAACTGCTGCACCTTTAAAAAAAGTATTAATAGAGTGTTGCTCACTATTGAAAATAGCCTTTCTATATTTAAATGCAAATGGCATCGTGTTATAACTAAGCGCTATATGAATGGAATCATGACTCAGTTTCTCTCAAAACGTTATTGGATGAATGGATGGACGGATGGAAGGATAGATGGATGAATGGATAGATGGATGAAAGAATGGACATCTGGAAGGAAGGGATGGAAAAATAGATTGATTGAAGAATGGACGACTAAATGGATGGATGTGTGAATGGATGGATGTGTGGATGGATGGATGGATGGATGGATGGATGGATGGATAGATGGATGGATGAAGGTCGTCAGGGATTGATAAATGGACGGATGGAAGGATTAGATGGATGATGGATGAATAGATGGATGAATGTGTGGATGGATGGATGGTTGTGTGGATGGATGGAATGAAGGATTAGATGGTTGGATGGATGGAATGAAGGAATAGATCAAAGGATTAGATGATTGGATTCATGGAGAGAGGGTTGGAAGGATAGATGGAAGCATGGATAGATGGATGGATGGATGTGGAATAAAGGATTAGATGGTTGGTTGGATGGATGGATGGATGGAGGGATGAATGGATAGATGACAGTAGCTTGGGTTATTACAGAAACTTGCATCATGCACGAGCTCTCTTAATGTATCATATAACGGAAGTGCACTACATCTACCGCCCACATTTAAGATTTAACTTTTTTATGAAATATATATGTTATAGTAGTTGTTCATGTTTAAATATTGTACATATATATTTTTATATGTATATAATTTTATGTGAAAAAGCGGACAAAGGCAGGCAGCTCTGAAACTGAAAACGTCACCGTGTTTGTGTGTTTCCTAGCCGAGGGGCGGAGTTTAGTCTGAACAAGGGGCGGGGCTGATCCAACAGTGAAGTTATATAAGCACCATCGCGCAGTTCTCCGTATCTTCCACACAGTAGACCAGTGTCGGGTCCAGGACCACACGGACAACCGAGGGGTCGCACAACGGCAACCAGACTGGAGCTTTAATTTCAGATCAACGGGGTGAGCACGTATTCCTTTTTTTATTACTATTTTTCCACAGGTAGGATTTGGATTTGGATTTGTGTCTTAGCATTTCAGCCTCGGCTCGTGCTAACAATAATCTCAACATTGACTCCTATAACCTCGAAATTAGTTCTTTTGTTATTTATTTGAGTGATTTTTAAAGGTTTTTATGTCAATTTTGAAGAAATTAGTGACTGATACAGTTTAGACGCCGTTTATGACTATTTCATCATTCGGTTTTTTCCCCAACGGACGTACAGGAACGGGCGTTGTTCCAAATTGACATTGATTCCCTACACAAGTGCACTACTTCGAGGCGGAAATAAGGGTGCTCGTAGCCTATATAGTGCGCTTAGGTATGCACTAAGCGCGCAATTTGGGATACGGCTCTTGTATCAGGAGACTGTAATTGTATATAAATTATTAGTGAATTTGAGTTGCTGGTAATTGATGTGACTTAATGTGTTAATGAATTGAATAGTCAATCATCTGTAATAGTTTTAATTTTTGGAGTGTTTTTTTGCATAGCTTTATTGGTATGCTAGTGATAATGTGCATGGCCTGGATCTTTCCAGAAAATTCCATAATATTTCCCAAAAAAAATTCAATTGAACTCTGATGAGGTTTATTCAATAGGACACTAATACATTTAACATAAGTTTTTCTTTAACGTATGCATATATTTGTGTTCCGTATAATTAATTATTGAAGATATCTCGGTTACAGGATTGTAATGGAGTCGAATGGAAAGTCAAATGAATTGATGGAATTCCTTTTTCCAGACTTGGGAATTGTATTGGAATATTGTAACGGCTTTCCGGATTGCAAGGGATGGAATGAAGGCCGTCACAGCCTCTTATAATAGATTTCACATTTCATTGAGGATTTAACATTCTTCCTGGAAAAAGTCTGGAATGCTGAACCCGGATCAATCAGTTCTTTCTTTGAAAACCAAAAAAAATGAATGGATTTGAACTTTGATATGTTCATTCAGATGGAGATGTTTTGGGTGTTGGTGAAATCGATCACCATGTGAGAGGAAAATATTGATTTTGTACTGGAGTTAAATGCATCGTTAGCTATGACAATAAGGAATGATTTTATTGGTTAGGTCATAGATTTGCATAATTACGTCTTTTTATTGAATTTTATTCCGCGCGTGTTTATAAACAGCGTGACGAGGGCGAGACACTGAGATGGATTTATGGGTGTTATTGTATGGAGCAGCATAATTAGGCATTATCAGTTATTCCTGCTAGTCTGGATGTTATTGTTGGCACTCAGGATCGCTTCGCGGCTGTTGGCACACAGACAGGAACTTGTTTCTGCGTCTCGATGTTTTGACGCTGAGGTGTCACGTTGCAGCCCTGATTGATGTTCTGCACCTACTTCTGAACGCCAACTGATTCACTTTTTTTATTGTTGCTTATTTTTTTCAGGTTTCCCGTTTAAAGCACCGCAGTCACCAGACATCGGGCTAGCGAAGTGAGACCAGTCACTCCAGCTAAGCAAAACCGTTGTTGCCGGGAGCCACTGATCCAATCAGGGAATAAAAATCAGCGAACCAGAAAGCAAAATGGTGCAGAACAAGATGACCGCCGTAACCGGATTTCATCGCTCTTTCAAGGTGCGTCGGCTCATGTTATTAAAAACTGGGCATTTCGGAAAATTTGTCAACACGTCGGTTATTAATAACTAATTTAGCAACAATTACACGTTAGTAACAGTCGACGTTATGAGAAACGTACACATGCACGTGCAAACTCGCGTGCGCACACGCACACATTTTGTTTAAAATGTAACTTCTTTATTTCAGGGCCAAAATCCATTCGAAACGGATGAATTCTCCAAAACCGGATCCCACCTTCATGATCCTGCCTTCAATTTCGATTGCTCCACTCGCCCCGGTGAGTAAAAAGCCTTCGCTTCTGACGTCTCTGATTTGCCTCGGGTTTGTGGCTTTACATTTCCCCCCCCCGACGGACGTCAAAACCAGTGCATGCATTTCCCTTCAAAGTCTTTTTTTCCTGTCTTGCTGATTGGAGGTTTCCCAGTGAATTGTGGGACGTCCACAGAAGTAAAAGAGTCCAAACTCGGTCACTTTATAGCACGCTCAATCATCCGCCAAGGCTTTTCGGTCCTGCTTCAAAAACAGGATCGGCTTCTTCTAACCGTTTTTTTTTTTTTTTTTGCCGTGTTTCTTTTTTTCATGCCGACACAAAGGTATGCCATCCAGCCAGCCGATCGACATCCCCGATGCCAAGAAGCGGAACAAGAAGAAAAAGAGGTGCAGAGCCACAGACAGCTTCTCAGGGCGGTTTGAGGGTGAGTGTAACAGTCAGGGTCTAAGACTGAATGCTTTCTTTCTTTTTTATTTATTATTTTTTTTACAGTCCACTTATATAGTCTACTATATGGTGCCATTGTACATACTGCCATGAGGATATATTTTCATGTTGGATATTTGTGCACACTGTATATTTTGCTATTGTCTCACATGATCGTCTCATGTGGTCCTCTGGAGGAACGACCGTACCGTCTCATTGCCATTGATCGAGTTTCCCCTTTTCGCCATCTTCTCCTTCCAGATGTCTATAAGCTGCAGGATGAAGTGTTAGGAGAGGGAGCGTATGCAAAAGTGCAGACCTGCATCAGCCAAATCACGCAGAAGGAATACGCTGTAAAGGTACGACCCGCTTCCCGTCTCGCTTCGAAATTTACCTTCTCAGAGATCAAACAAGCGAAAGCATGCGCGTCATGTCAACCACGCGGGTTAAAAGATGCTTATCGGCGCGCCGTTTTGAACGGGATTACCCTTTGGCACTCGTGACATTACCAGGAACTTATAGAACAGGTTACTGGAAGCAGAGCCGACATCTGCACACAGCCGCAGGTTGTTGTTGTGAGCGTGTTTGCTGTCTGAAACGCTGCAAATGCTCCCAAGATCGAGTTGTTTTGTTACTCGAACGCATTTATTCAGGTTCTGTGTTTTCTTCCTTGAGTGTATGAACTTTTCAATCCTAAATACGAGTCGAGATTGAAAAGGCGGCAGCACTTTGATCGTGGTTGTACCCTCTCCGGGTCATGTTTAGAAAAAGAGGATGTTTTTGAACCGTCGCTCCGCCGCTCTATTCAGCAGCGCTGGCTCAGCAAAGAAGCTCCCCCTTCCTGTTTTCGTTAGATCATCCGTTACGGCGGCCAATCGGAACGCCGGGCAGGTCACATCCTCCTCGGGTTCCGCGCTCCCATTGGCCCGCGCACCAGGCAGCGGCGGGAACATTGTGTTCTGTCCTGGAACGTCTGCCAAAACACACACCAGTGAGGAAGAGGGAGGGGGGGGGGAACGGCCCGAGGTTGCATCCCGAAATGTTTACCCGCTTTCCTGTATGAAGATGTTAGGTGTGGCCTAAAGAAAGTTTTACATGCCAGAGGCGCAGCACCTCGTGATTTTTGTTTTGTTTCCCTCGTTAAACACACTTCGAGGAAGCGGAGCGTCTGAGCTTGTTCAGTTTTTTCGTGTGAAAAAAAAAATATAAACGATTACCTTTAAAAATAAATAAATAAATATAATGAATGTCTTCATTCATACAACTAGGAGCTTTTTTTTTTTTTTTTTTGGTAGAAAACTTTTGCACAGGCAACCCTCTCTCTGCAGGGCTTTGTTCTCCTGAGGGGGGGGTCGTGTCTCCTTATCTCCATGAGGGACGTTTTTGGTGGGAGGGGGCGCGGTAAATTGAGACCAGATGTCATGGTCACCCCACCCCCTCCCTAAGGTGCAGGGGTGGGGGGTGCGTCGATTTCCAAGTCTGAACAAAAGAAGTGAGCGAAAACTGTCTGCCTCGAGTTGTAGCCTTCCCCCTTCTCCCTTTTAGTCGCGCACACGTTCACTGATTGCACTTTTGGTTGTCGTGTTCACAGGCCTGGCTTCTTTTTACACACTTGCTCTATTAGTGCAACCGTTTGAAGGAACGGTGAGAATTTATGGTGCTGTTCATCCACTAAAGGAAGGAAGCACTCAGGAGTGTGACGTCGTAAGGAAACGATCTGCACAACGTGTGATGCAGGATGTTGAGAATACGATTGTGTGATGAAATAATTTATACCGTCAGGAATAAATTATGGGATGGGGATAATGAAGTGCAATGGATTTGATTCCCCACGTTCAAAGATCTTCAGTTCCAGAGTACAGTACGGGTTTTTGTGGCTTGTGTTCGGAGGTTTGCTGACTCAGGAGCACTGCGGTTTCATAGGGGAATGCAGAGTTGCTCTGAACACCAGGCTCTAATCCAGGAGCTACATTGTGCTCTGCTCGTCTCTCACTGGCACCGCTAATCCAGTCACGTCTAGCATGGCGAGAGGGTGGGTGGGTGGGGGGTATTGAGGGGGTTTTCGAGAGTGAGAGCAGTTTACTGTCAACAACCGATTCCAGCGCTCCTCTAACCTCTAGGCCCAATTTAGCTCGTTCCGCCTTCGATGCGCTTTTATCGTCCACGGAATGCAGCCCGCAAACACCGCAAAGGCTTTGTGTTTGAAATGCCATGGGCCTCCTGGGGCTGGAATATGGGTTAGGATATATTTAGGGGTGGAGGACAACATTCGCAGCTGCTGCACAGACTTTCAGATTGTGGACATGATTTGTAAACTGCAAAATCTACAGTTACGTAATTATTTATTAAATTATTTGTGTTGGTTTTTTTTTTTTGTGTTTGTTTTTGTTTGCAGATCATAGAGAAGAGACCAGGACATAGTCGAAGTCGTGTGTTCAGGGAGGTAGAGATGCTGTACCAGTGCCAGGGCCACAGGTAACCTCTTCTCTAAGCCCTTACATACATCGCTTTAATTAGCCAGGCTTTGGAAAAGGTATTAGGCAGAAGCCACGATCTGCACACTGACCCTGTGAGAAGTGCCCCAGACCTCCCGTAGAACCCGGGCTTATTATTGTGCGCACGGACCGAAAACAAAAAAAAAAGTTCTGAACCCAGTCATCCTGTGCTCCTGCAGAAATATCCTGGAGCTCGTGGAGTTCTTCGAGGAGGAGGATAAGTTTTACCTGGTGTTCGAGAAGCTGAGAGGAGGTGCGTAGATTTCGCGAACGTCCTCCACCCGCTAAAGAGGATGAAATCAATCTTGCGTGCGCGTGCTCGAACAAACCGGTGTTGAAGGTTTTCCCTGTTTGTTTTTTTTCTTCAGGTTCTGTGTTGACCCACATTCACAAACGGAGACACTTCAGCGAACAGGAAGCGAGCATCGTGGTGCAGGACATCGCAAGCGCTCTGGACTATCTGCACAACAAAGGTGAGCGAGTTCACGTATCTGGATTAGAGAATGACCTCACAGACTCACACGTGTAGTATAATTATAGGTAAAGATGGGGGGGTGATATCAAATCCTGACCCAGATCCCATTTCGGTGTTCCGTATCGCTTCCTTGAAGTTTTAAGAACCTCACAGAGGGTCTCATGTCTTATCTTCTCCTGGAAGACATTCGTACGCTCCTCTATTTATAGCCGCTCTTTGGCAACGCAGTGTGTTGGAAACATAATTCTACTGAGTTGCTCTTTTGTCATCCCTCCAAAGCCCTGGAGAACCGAAATCATTTCTAAACGCATGACATGTGTGTGTGTGTCCTTTAGGCATGGCCCACAGAGACCTCAAGCCTGAAAACATCTTGTGTGAACATGAAGACAGGGTGAGTCTGTTTTATTTGTTTTGTTTTGACTTTTTAAATGAGAGTAGATCAACAGGGTTCCTATGCATTCTGTAAAAGTATGGAATTGAATTTGACCGATTTTTAGGTCTGGATTATTATTATTATTATTTGAACACAGAGTATGGAAAAAAATTAATCCGGATAAATTAGAAAACAGCGTTTTTTTTTTTTTTTTTTTTTTTTTTTTTTTTTTTTTTAAAAACAGTGATAGTTTATTTACTTTTGGCTCTTTGAAACGTCGACCACAATGACCAGAAATGCGTCACCATTTAAAAAAATTTTTTATTATTTTTTTTTCCCCCGAAAGCCTTCTCGCCATCTCGGTGTGGACGGAAGAGAAAAATATACGCTTTCAAAGAGAACCCTTCATAATCCACATATTTGAATCTGGAAAATTTACAGAATACAAAAAAACAGAAATGTGTAGGAACCCTGCTGTGAATAAGTGTGGACAAGTTCCTGACTTCCAGTCTTCTGCCTTTCAGATTTCACCGGTGAAGATTTGTGATTTCGACCTGGGCAGTGGAATCAAGCTGAACAGTGATAGCTCTCCTATCTCCACTCCAGAGCTCCTCACACCGGTATGTCTGTGTCTGTGTGTGTCTGTGTGTGTCTGTGTGTGTCTGTGTGTGTCTGTGTGTGTCTGTGTGTGTCTGTGTGTGTCTGTGTGTGTCTGTGTGTCTGTGTGTGTGTGTGTTTACATTCGGCTAATACCGGTTTATTATTAAAAAGTAGGTTACGATCGGTTAAGTCCTGTTTTGTCGCTCGCTCACAGATAAGCCAGCTGTTTTTACAATGCCGCTCTTATCATCCCAGTCTCCTCCCGCCACGCTATTGGACGAGCTCGGGTGGTGTCAGCCGAACGCCTTCCTCTTATTGGCGAGAGTAGCATGTCTCTGAGGTCAAGGGCCGGATTTTACGGCCGGCTGGAATTTTTTTGAATTCGGAGCGAGACAAACATTCAGGCCTGAGTTGTAATAAAGAAGTTATCAGCCCCCAGGCGTAGCGATTAGCGCCGTTTCTCGCTGCGTCGGTCATATCTTTGGATTAGATTCTAATCTCGTGTTCGATATTAAAACTGTTGCAAAACGATGGGACGGGGCGACAACAGGCGGCAAAACTGTAGGTGGCGTGTAGTGAAATATATGGTTGTAACCCGAGATCAGAGGCTCCTGCATGTCTTTCAGAAAGTCTCCAGACTATTTTCGGGGGTAGAAGAACAAACTAGAGGAGAACGGTTTAGACGTGCACAAACGAAGCCATTCGACACGTTACTGCAGCGTGTAACAGGTTTTATAACGGAGACCTTTAAACCAAATCTGAACACCAGGGGATATTTTTTTTTGTGCGTTTTGTTTTCATTTCAGACCCATTCAGGAACAGGATCTGCTCAGGACCTTGATTGCAGGAACAAGTTGTTATAAAACAACAAATCTCAAGGTTCAGACCAAAAGTTTTGAAAGCATTGAGACGTTGGAAGTCTGATTCGCATTTCGTTCTTTCCTTTGTACCTTTGCCGTCCCTTTAATGTTTGCACTTCTCTCTTTCTTTTTTTTTGGTTTTGTTTCTCTGGTAGCCGCAGAGCGGCAGCAAGGTCAGGCGTTAGGGGAAGTTCTTTCACACTCTCGGCTTCTTGAGCATAGCAACTGAGCTGTGATTGGGTGGTGGAAGGGGAGGACGAGTTTGGTAGGAGGAGCCAAGTGCTGAAGTGCAGAACATGCCTTCTGTTTGTTTTGATAAACCTTTATCACGAGGATCTTGGCAGGTTCTTGTACACAAGGTTTTATATATGCAGGTTTTTTTTGAAGGAAATTGTTGGTTTAACTAATGCAGTCTCTGTTGCACTTCCTGTAAGATTGTGGGTTTGATTTCTGAGAAAATGTGTGGTCGTGGCACAGCTCATTGCAGAGCTCATCTTCCCACCGCACAGCTATGAACTCGGCTCACGCCAGCTGAGAAGCCACTTTGTCACGTGGCCAGGAAAACCCCACGTTTCGTTTGCCAACAAGTCTTCATCTGTCTCTCATGTAGAGTCATTTTCACACACTCAAGGCAAGGCTTCACTAATTTTGCACCAAGTACTTACAGGAAGAGAAAATCTGCAGTGCAGGTAATCATCCGATCTCATTTCTCCTCCTCCTCCCTCTCTTCTGCTATTACAGATAGCACCCATATCTCCTGTTTATAGACTCAACCAACAAAGAAACACGAACCAAGCTTGTTTGCTAATCACTGAATCTTCCGAGTAGCTAGCAGCACTGTTTACTCCGTCATCTGGGGCAGCTCAGGACTTGTCTTTTGTCTGACCCCTGATGGAGAGGCTGTTAAGAGATGGCCTGAATGTGGGGGGGTGTTGAGCAGACAGGCAGCAGAGGAGGAGGAGGAGGAGGAGGCGATTCAGAACAGCCGAGCTTTTGTCTGCAGCTCCTGAATTCCTGCACTGCATAAAGGCTCGACGGGGCGGAGCGGCACGACAGCTGCGTTCAAGGAAGACAAAAGAAGCAAAACGCCTGCGCAAACAGGCCTGGAGAGCGACGTCAGGCCCTGAAAAACAAAACAAAACAAAGCAAACATACGCCATCGCTAGCTGAAAAGTACCAGACCGCTTTCAGGAGTCATTTTGCTGAGATGAACGATTGAATCACCTCCGTAACCTCACTAAGCTGATAAAGTCTGCGCTTGACCTAGAAATTCTTTGTCACGGGTTCTAAGGGGGGAAAAAAAGTTTCACAAGGGATCATTTTGTAACCATAACCCTGGATAGCAGTTCTGAAATACTGGAGCTTAATGCAGTCTAAAAAAAATCTAATCTACCCGAGCTAACCTCAAAGCCTTGCAGCTTTTGATGGATTATGTTTAGTTCTCCAGGAGCAACACGGTTGCATCCTTGTACAGCGATCTATACATGTATAAAGAGCATGTCTGTGTGGTTTGGTTTTGTTTATGCAGTGTGGGGGTGTGGTGTTGTGCAAGAGGTGTTGAGTGATGTTTTTTTAATATTTTTTTTTTTCTGGGACACTCAATCCTTTTTTCCCCTTCTTGGGCATTTGGCCCAGTTTCAGAACGGAGGCGTTTTTGCAGAGCCAAGTTTTCGAAACTTTCCATGACTCGACCGCCTCGACCACGAGCAAGGCTTTCTGCACGCTTCACCCTCTGTTTCATACAAACACACTATTTATGTCCGATTGTGGTGATCTCACGGAGGACTAATCTCGTCGTGCGAGGGTCACAATGACTCTGCTCGAAGCTCTTGATCTCCGCGTGCGTACAGAAACAGCCGAAAAACAGCTGCCGCCTCAAAACACACCACCGCCTACACCCCTTCGTGCACGTTAAACATGTTAAACAGGCAAATGCTGACCTCGTTCCTGTACACCGACTAACGAAGTCGCCTCTCCTCGTTCCGTCTCATTGCAGTGCGGTTCTGCCGAATACATGGCGCCCGAAGTGGTGGAGGCGTTCAACGAGGAGGCCACCATATACGATAAACGCTGTGACCTGTGGAGCCTGGGCGTCATCCTGTACATCATGCTGAGTGGCTATCCTCCCTTTGTGGGCCGCTGTGGAAGCGACTGTGGCTGGGAGAACGGGGAGCCGTGTCACGCCTGCCAAGTAGGTCCACCTCGGCACAAAGCTTGAACACCTCTGGATTTGTTGGTTTCGAGTGCTTAATTAAAAAATTACTCAATTTTTGCTTCTTATCGTTGTCCATCAATCTCAGAACACACTGTTCGAGAGTATCCAGGAGGGCAAATACGAATTCCCAGAGAAAGAATGGGCTCATATCTCCTGGAGTGCCAAAGACCTCATCTCCAAACTGTTGGTCCGGGACGCAAAGAACCGGCTCAGCGCCGCTCAGGTTCTCCAGCACCCGTGGGTACAAGGGGTAAGGAGCTAGGCTATTTCATTCCTCCCTCTTTCTCTTTCTCTCTCTATTAGGAGACAGAATAGGGTGAAGTTCCTCCATAATGTATTCTCAGAATCAGCTGGTGAATTTTGCCTATGGTGTAAATCATTTACAAGAAGACTAGTTCTTAGGAAAATGTCCAGCCGTCATGAAGCGCTTCATTTGGATTTGGTGTTGGTATGATGTCATCGTGACGGTTTCGTTTCTTTTCTTTTTTTTTTTTTTTTCCCACCAGGGTGCTCCTCATACAATCCCAACCTCCATCCTGCTCCAGAGGTAAGTTCTGGTCTGCGGCATGAAACCAAATTTATTAGTGAATCTAACGAGCAGTTTACCTCATACGCCGGTGTCTTCCGTGCCAGCAGAAACAGCAGCGCCAAAGACCTGACGTTCTACGCCGGACAGGCGATGGCTGTGAACCGGCAGCTGGCGGAGCAGGATGACCTGGAAGCACAGTGGCAGGAAGAGGCGTCTCCTCAGGTGGTGACGGCCGGCGCGTCCTCCATGCGGCTCTCCCCACCATCCAACTCCAAACTGGCCAAACGGAGGCAGAGGAGCAGCGCCATGAAGGGGGCGCCGGTGTCTGCCGCCGAGCTCAGCCAGCTCCTTGCTCCGCTTGTCCTCATCGGAGACTGCGCCTGAGAGACAGAGGAACGTCTCGAATTCTCTCATCCTGCTGGACAGTGGGCGAGGGGAAAAAAAAGTGTTGATTTTTTTTTGTGAAGTCTCTGCCACCCCCTGAGTTCAGGTGTCCCTCTGCGTATCCGTGCCTCTCCCTCATTGAAGGAGTACCTCATCAAAGTCGCTTTCGTGTGAAGTATTCGCCGTATGCAAAATGAGGACATCTTGAGGCCCGTCTCGAACCTGGTTGCGGCGTCGCTCGCTCCTGTATTCATCCTCAGGCTCTTCCAGCACTTCTGTCAGGACCCAGCGGCAGGGTTCGAGGCCGATACGCAGACGGATACGCTAAACACATTTTTTTGATTTGAAAGGCAGAAGATTTTGAAGCCAGCCGCTCAAGACACCAAAGGACTACGACACCCACAGAATCCCTTCCCCTTTCCTCAGCTGCTTCCTCTTTTACAACTGGATCCACTGTGAATTATTATTATTATTATTATTATTATTATTATATAATTTTCTTTCTCCAACCGAGAAAGGAACGTTTTGCCGGGAACGCGGCCAGACATCCCCCATCATCCGTACTCAAGATTCCCACGCTTTATGCAATTTCCTAACGACTTCATCACCTGTCAGAATACTGGGAGATTTTTTTTTTTTCCTGTGTTGCCAGTGCCTCGCTTTACCTCCCCTCATTTTCAAAGCCAATGAATTCCTGTCATCAGCAGACGAAATCTAATCACGATTGGCCTCTTCTACCAAATTAATGAAGCACTTGATATATTTCGGGGAGGATGTTAAAATGAAATTGTTTCCCAATTGGTGCCAGAGTTCTTAAATATTCGGACACATTTTTTCCCCAAAAAAACAATTGTACTTCAAAGACGCCGCATCCTATCATTTAGGAGGCTTTTATCTCGCCCAAATTTAGTTACAGCCGTTACATTTTTCAGACTCGACGTCTGACGCATAAACGGCACGCCAGAAATCGTAAAAAAGAAAAATCCAAACCGGCTATTCGAGGTCACAAACGTGACGTTCGGAGCGACGTGTTTGGGCGTAGGGCGACAAGATCAGCAAAAAGGGGTTAGCCGTTAACGTGCACACCGGGAGGGACGGGAATGTCACAGATCATGTGGTTATACAAGCACACGTCTGTTTACGTGACTCATCAACTCTAGTTGGTCATGGAATAAGGCTTTGAAATAAAAAAAAATTAATAAAAAATTTAAACCCGTTCCCTTCAGTTCGGTACAGATGGTACGGTGATTTATAAACCCGCTGCCTCGTACGCACTGTCAAATACCTTTCAACAGGGGAGATTAATTTTTTTTGTCATAAAGGTAAAAATTAAGAAAAAAAAAAAATCAAAAAATGGAAAAGCATTCCAGGAAAAAAAAATTTATGAGTCGGGAAAAGAAAACCGCACAAAAAAAGTCTTCCAAGGCAATGTAGCTGTATGAATAAGTGGAAAAAATTTTTTTTCTTTCGTTCTTTTTTTTTTACGTTTACTTTTGTTTGTACCTCCATTTGAATACTGAAACTGTGCCACACTGTGCTGATGTTTTATGCTTTTTATTATTGTTATTAATATTATTATTACTGTTGTTATTGTATCTTCATCTTCAAGCAGGTGCTGTTCAAATGTCCAGAATTTCTTTGTTCCCCAAATCACGTTTTATCTCCTTTTTTTTTTTTTTTTTTTCTTTTAGTATTCACGTGATGAAATGCTGGTGCAGAAGTTGTAAATTTTTTTTTTTATTATTTTTTTTTTTTTTTCCTCAACGAAATTTGAAGTGAATGAAAAAGGCAATATTTTACTACTTTCAGTGTTTTCGGAAGGGGTGGACAAATCCATAGAGTCGCCATCACGCCGAAATGAAAACAGAAACCTTAGGGTGGGGAAAAAAAAGAAAAAGGCGTAAAAACAAACAAAAAAAACGTCTCTTGCGGTTTCCCTTTCCTTTGAAGTCACGTTTCAACTTTGAATTGTGCAATTAAATTTTTTCGGACGTGTTTAACAGAATGGAGAATCGAAAAAAAAAAATCGTCTCGATTGCGTACACCGGAATGAGGTTTTGTTTTCTCAAGAAGGAAAGGAAAAAGAAAAATCCTCTGGCCGCCTTACAAAGCCGACTTCCAACAAACGAGTACGAATTTCTTCCGAAAGGAAAAAAACTAACAGTTTAATCATCGGTTCGCGATTTGTCCACCCCGACTCGTTTTGTAACGTCTACTTAAATTTTTTAATTTCTTTATTTTAATTTTTTTGTAATTTCCCCGTAACACGGAAACGCAGGATTGTGCCGGAGGGACGTTCGGAAAAGTGCATTTTTGACTCCGCGTCGGTAGATCGATGGAACTGACTTAAGTGTTTGAGTTGTAAATGTTTTCAAATGAAAAATAACAAAAGAAAGAAATCCTCCATTCACACACACACACACACACACACACACTATCGAATAATCCTGGTGAATGTTCAGCTCGGCGGGTGCTTTTTCTTTCGCAAGTTGCAAAAAAACAACAAACAAACGGCACTCGAGCCTATCAGTAAAGAATAGGACACTGATTGTAATTTTTTTTATATCTATACCGATTTCTACATTTGCATCTTTTTTGTGGAGGTTTTATGTCTTATAGTAAGACTTACTTGAATTGTATATGCAGCGGTTTTCTCACATTTTGCTCGGGAAACTACCTTTATACCTGTACACGAAGCTGTTCGAGACGAGACTAGGCGTAGGTTTTGGAGACTAATTTCAAACACAGAAGTCGAATCAGTATTTAAACTCGCCCGGATGCAATTCTACTCGTCTTTTTGTCTTTTCTTTTTTTTTTTTTTTTTTTTTACACAGACACACCGGATAGGTTATGTTCTCAAAAAACGCTCACCCAAGTGCGGCCCGGGTTCGGGATCCCACCGCTGTTTGGGTTTAACAAAATCTGGGATGAGTTTTTAATCCTCACGTTTCTTCACTTCCGTTCGTTCTGATGGAGGTTCAGAGGAACGACATTATTTCTGTTTTGGATTTCAACCTGATTTGAGTTGATTTTATTAGGGGTTGTGATTAGATCTCTTCTCTCCCCCCCCCACACACACACACATTTGTAATTTTTGTTTTTCTTTTTACATCAATGTGACCTAAAGGTTGAAAAACAATGTTGTATTCAGCACTGTCTGATTTTCTGATTTTTCACACCCATAACCTAAACGACTCATGGGGAAGATCTCCAAACTGCAGGGTTCTTTCCATGAAGTGGGATTTCTCGGTTTAGCAGGTTGTTGTTGTTGTTGTTGTTGTCCAGTCGGACTGTCCCTGACCGCTTCTCTTCCCCCTGACGGTCGATCTCGCTTTAACCGAGAAAGCTCGCTTCCTGAAATGACCCCGCCGCCCGGGGGGGTTCCCTTTTCGGGACGGCGTCAAAAACCGTAGAAGCACTTTACTGTACCACGTGGCTGATTTCAGTTCACTCGAAAGCAAGACACGACTCTTGTTGCAGATTTTTTCTATTGTTTTCTAATGAAAAGAAACAATAAAATGCTTTAAACCACAATCTTACCGTGTCCCCGATTCGTTACTCGTGTACTCTTGTGTAAAAGTTTGTATCCCCCCCTTCCCTTATATTATTACCTGTAATGATTGAAGGATTTAAGCAGATTCAGTATTTATGTACAGAAGGGGGCCCATGTGCTGAGTGGGTGTGCAAACTTTTGCACTCGGAAGAACTAGAACATCATCTTCGCTTTAGAAGAAAATTTTAAAGGAATGAACATTCTCCAATATCTTCAGGACGTTATGAAGCGAAGGCGTGTCTAGAGATCGTATGGAGAAAAGTTTTGGACATCAGATCATTAGATTCCATTCCACAGTCCCCATTTACTGCTAAAACCTCCACTCTTCTGGGAAGATGTTCCACTAGGTTTTTACATTTATGGCGTTTCACAGACGTTCTTATCCAGAGCTTACATTTATCATATTCATACAACCGACCAGCTATGGGGTTAAGGGCCTCGCCTGAGGGCCCAGGGATGGCACCTTGTTATTGACTGGGATTTGAACTCAACTTTTTGGATCCAAAGTCCAAAGCTTTAACCACCTAACATCTCCCTCAAAACTTATTTTGGAGTGTCCTTGTGGAGATTTCTACTGTGAGGTCCGGTACTGATGTCAATAAGTTTTATAGCAGCACAGCATGCTAGGAGATCTTCCACTCCATCCCATGGAAAGCAGATCTTCATGGAGCTGGCTTTGTGTACAGGGTTTGCATTATCACGCTGGAGACCCAAACGTGTTCCAGCGGTGAAGGGAAAGGACTGGTGTTCCAGTACCTCTAGACATATACTGGTGCCGTGTGGGAACTTTTATCTCTGAAGGCCACGAGTCTGTAACAGCTCCCACTTTATCATCCAGCGCTGGTCACCTGAGGTGGAGTCATGTGGTGTGTGTACCTTCAGCAAACAGAAGATTTCACACAATGCAAGGTTGAGCTGTGTGTTTTTCAAAACACTTTCTTTCTCCCTCTCTCTCTCTCTCTCTCTCTCTCTCTCTCTCTCTCTCTCTCATGTAAGTGCAGTGTAAACACTCAGGTGTTGGCCTGCTCAAGTTAAACACCCACGAGGAAATGATTCACGAGCCAAATACAGCAGCTGTGGCTTCACCCACATATCACGTGATTCTCTCTCTCTCTCTCTCTCTCTCTCTCTCTCTCTCTCTCTCTCGCTCCATCCCTTTCTGGCCACGTGTCTCTATCTCCCCCTAGTGGTCGTCTTTATGTAAAATCGATCAAAAGGGATCATCAAAAAATCGATCAAAAGGGATAATTTCCTTTAAAAAACCAATGTAATAATAATAACAACAATAATAAGAGAATAAACCAGCTGTTACAGGAAATCAATCAACGATCAGGCACTTTGAGGAAGTGACTGTTGAACAGGATGGGGACAGTTTTTCAGCAAGTTATGCTGATTAAAGAAAACAACAAACAAATCCCTGATTTCTGAGAACTGGAGACTCTTTATTTAACTAATAAAAGATTGAAATGCTGATTTTGTCTTTGTTGCATGATAGAAGTCTCTCTGAATGAGTTAACAGCCTGTGCTACTGTCAGAGCTTCTGTGTTGACTTGAATGGAACCTGAGTCTTAACCTCCTGGCAGAGGTAACCATGTTCAGGAATGAGCCTCCAACAGGAAATTAACAAAAAGCAACATAAGAGGTTTTTTTTCAAAGCTGGAATAATTTGAAATATCCTTTAAAAAAATGATTCATCATAGAATAACTAAATCATTTAAAATTAAACGATTTCTCCATGTTATTGAAGTGGAAAATCCCTCCTTCTTGTTGCCAGGTCTCTCAAAGCATGTCAGTGTTTTTGCAGTTTGTTTCAAATAACATGGTGTTTAAATAACCTGGAACTTCCACTTCCCCTCTCAAAGAAAAAACATTTTGTGGTAGCGGTTCTGCCTGGGATTTTCCCCTCACTGGGTCAAGTGCCACATGATCCTGGTGACTGGTGCATTGTGGGAATTATTGGTCATTGTGGCCAATGAGTGGAATATATATATATATATATATATATATATATATATATATATATATATATATATATATATATATATATATAATAACTCAACATACAACCATTATTGTCAAAATAGCTGGCACCAAAAGTAAGTACACCCTCAGTGATAACAGCTTTACATGGTGTAACCGTGCAAAGCCACACGTCCTATTCATCATATTCATGGTTTTGTTTGGTGCTTTGAGTCCAATTCTCTCATACTGACCACTAGATGTTCAACATGGACCTCATGGTAAAGACTCTGAGGATTTAAGAATTAGAATTGTTGCTCTCCACAAAGATGCCGAGGTTGTAAGAAGATCAGTGGTCAGGGTCATACAGAGGTTTTCCAAGGCAGGTTGGTCCATCAGAGGATTCGAGAGAAGTTACAGAAGAGGAAGGTCCACTTGTCAGTGCTCAGACCATTAGGCATGAGCAGTATTTATAATAGATGTATTTCAAATACGGATTTCAAATATTTAATAGGACCTCAGCTCCATTAAACAGCTTTGGGACTAATAGTTCACCCTGACTGCACCCCAGGCCTCCTCACCTCACCTACATCAGAACCTGATTTTATCAAGTGGCTGAATTTTACTTTAAATGTCCACAAGCACACTTTAAAATCTAGTGGAACATCTTCACAGAAGAGTGGAGGTTACTATAAGAGAAAACGAAGGCTAAGTGTGAAATGGGACACACAAAAGGCGAACACAACTCGTATGGTTGATGGTCTTATCATCTCCTGGCACGTTGAGCTCAAGTACACGCTTTGTAGCTGCAGTTCAGCCAGCAGGGGGCAGCACATCGTCATTTATAACACTGTCTACTGTATGAATCATTTTTCTGGTTTTTAGATTTTGTTTTTTTTTACTGTAGCTCTGATGTTTATTGTGAGATCTTTGGAGAGATAGAATGAGAATGAGAATTCTAGGAAGATGATCCGTAGGGACAATAAATACAGAAATTAAATAGAGAAAGTAATGAGGTGAGAGAAAAAAGGTACAGTAGGTGTGTGTGTGTGTGTGTGTGTGTGTGTGTGTGTGTGTGTTTGAACAAAGCTATTGATCAAACACATTTTATTTAATATTGTAAAATCAGTTTCTGTGTTTCGAACCTCCCCCAAAAAATCAGCAAATGGAAAAAAATAATTATAAAATAAAAAAAATAATAATAATAATGTTAAAAATGCTAAAATGTTAATAATAATTTTATTAATAATAATAGCATATTATTATTATGATTACTATGATTAATTATTATTTTGTACTATTCTTATCTTACTGTTGTTATATCATATTGTTATGTTATAATAATTGAAATAAAATTATTATTTTATATTTATAAAGTAATAATAATAATAATAATAAGTAGTATAAAAGAATAATAAAAATAAGAGATATAACTGCAAGCTGCATTCCAGTTCTTGATAATAATAATAATAATAATAATAATAATAATAATAATAATAATAATAATAATAAAATGAAATCATCATCATCATCATGATCATCATCCCAACCAAAAGATCAAAGCTCTTTCTTGAAGCCTCGGGCTAAACCACAGCATATTGAAAGGAAAATGATGATGAGGTGAAATAACAATACACTGCCTTCACTGCATATTGATTTAAACATCATAATTAAATGAAGGCACAAAGTTTTGGCACCGGACTCATACAGGTCTAATCAGAAAAGAAAAGGAAGTTAAAAATGAAACAGCAGCAGAAAAGGAGTCATTCATCAGCTGAACATCAATCCAAAGCACAGGGACAGAACCGGTCTGGACTGGATTCCGGAGAAAAATCGCCTGAATAATAATTTTACATTTAAACATAAAAATCTTCTGAGATTTACTTAAATCATTAATCTTCAATAAATCTTTACCAAATTAGTATCCAGAATGTCAGGAATAAACTCCTCTGTACAAATCAGTGATTTGCATGGCGTAATGAATGATTTGATTTGATATCAGAACCGGCTGTAACCGGTATGATTTTAACATTTACACACACGTACACTGGTGCATAAAGAAGTCAGTGACATCTGTGTAACATTAAGACGTGTTTATATGTATATAAAATATACAGTATTATCATTTATTACAGAACATGTGCTCCACAAATAGCAGAATCAGCAGTGCAGTAGTATACACACACACACACACACACACACACACACACACACACACACACACACACACACACACACACACACACAGAGTGATGTCTGTCACAGATGAGCTGGGTGATTCTGTAGCAGGCTGATGAAGTCTGTAACAGGACGACCCTCATAGCAGATCTCATACACTGCACTAAACAATGGGAATCTGTAAAGAGAGAGAGAGAGAGAGAGAGAGAGAGAGAGAGAGAGAGAGAGAATTTGACAGAGAAAGACAGAGTGAAAGTGAAAACAGAGAAAGAACGATATAGAAAATGAGAGTGAAAGAATTAAAGAGAGATGAAGAGTGAGAAATATAGAAGAAGAGAAAGAACAGAGAGAGAGAGAGAGAGAGAGAGAAAGAGAGAGTATGGAAGAGAGAGAGAGAGAACGTGGGAGTATAAAAGAAGCAGATAGATAGATAGATAGATAGATAGATAGATAGATAGATAGATAGATAGATAGAGAAAGAAAGAGAGAGAGAGAGAGAGAGAGAGAGAGAGAGAGAGAGAGAGAGAGAGAGAAAGTGTCACAAAGACAAGAGCCACAAAAAATGAGCAAAGAGGCAAACCCCTGTGAGGAAAAGATATTCAAAGCCAAATTATATAGTGTGTGTGTGTGTGTGTGTGTGTGTGTGTGTGTGTGTGTGTGTGTGTGTGTGTGTCTCACTTGTCCAGTAGGTTTCTGTTCTTCAGGATAACATGGACCTCAGCAGCTGTAGCAGGACCCTGCAGCTTCTGACCGTTCAACATCTCCTTCTCCAGGTCCTCCAGAGACTAATACACACACACACACACACACACACACACACACACACACACACACACACACACACACACACACACACACATATGAGAACAGTCTTCATTCTATTGATTACATGTGGTTTAAACCCTCGGTTGATTATTCTATAGAATCACACACACATGATATTTTACTTCTTACTTGTACCACAGCAGGGTGGAATCCTGGATTCTGATTGGTCAGAAGGTCTTCAGCTCTGATAGCAGTGTAGCTTCAGACCAGGGGTTTGTGTTAATGTGCTCGTTATCCTCTCTACCTCAAACGCGTGTGATTGTCCAAGGTTTGATTTGAAATTAGATTTGAGACGCTTGTTCAGTCTTTATGGAAGGAGTCTCCAGTGTCAGTTTTATTAAGCAGTCAGAGTTAAAGCTTTATGTTTTCTAATATTTATTTTTGTCTCAGAAAGCAGAAGAAAGGCGAGACTGATGAGAGAATGATTCCTGCTTGATCTTGATTTTTCCAGACATATGAGGTTCTTTCACAAACCACAAAGTTGGAGGCGCACGGAGACCCAAACCTTAAACCCCAAAGCCAGCTCCATGAAGATATGCTTTACATGGCTTGGAGTGGAAGATCTCCTGCTGTAGAGCAATAAACCCTATTAAACATCTTTGGGATGAATTGTTCACACTGGCTGCAGGCCAGGCCTCCTCACCTCCACCTACATCAGTACCCGACTTTGCTAACTATCTAGATGAGCACAAATCTCTATAAAATCTAGTGGAACATCTTGAGGTTATTATTATTTGAGTTTCCATTAACAACACGCCTCAGCTGGTCTTTCATAATTGCATGTATGATTGATCTCATTATTCATACAAATGCTGAGAGTTTCAGCACATTCACATCAGTCCCGATGATTGAGTAACACATCCTGAGGTTCCTGATGTTCCTCAGACCCTGTTTGCTTACCCTCCCGCTCTTGGCGAACGCCTCAGCCACTCGCCGGTTGCGTCCCCCGTAGCACGTCGTGATGAGATCGGCAACGCCGCAGCTCTCCAGGAAGGTTTCCGGGGAAACAGAGCCGGCGGAGCAGAAAAGTCTCGCGAAGGCGATCATCTCCATCAGGCCAAGTCTGATCACAGCCGCCTTCGTGTTGTCTCCAAAACTCAAGCCGTCACAGAATCCTGCGCCCACCGCCACAATGTTCTGCAGCACACAGACAAATTTTTACTAACGCTGTAATTTGCATCGACACAAACATTCGATTATAGATATTATATTAAAGAAGCCCCTCCATAATGACCCTCATGTGATTGCGGGAATGAAGTTCTTTCCAGGTGGTGAAACATGCAATTTATTTTCTTTTAAATGCACCATATGGACAAACGTTTGTGGACACCTGAGCATGAGATCGGTATGTGCTTTTTGAACATCCCATTCCACATTTAGTCCTCATTTGCTCTAATAACTTCCACTCTTCTGGGAAGATGTTCCACTAGATTTCCAGAGTGTGTTTGCGGAGATTTGCGTGAGCTTCTCAGCTACAAACCCGTGTAAAGCAGATGTTCATGGAGCATTCATAGACATCAATATATATAACTACAGTTTGTGGAAGAACCACAAATTGTTGGAAAAATCAGGTGACATTTCATTTTGTTTTAATTCTTGCCATTGAGTAGCTCATTGGTTAAATTCTAATGCTAGTTGTGAGATGCCAGGAACGATCCCGAAGCCTCTTCTGGGCCTTTCAGAAAGGCACTTTATCCATCAGCTGCTCATCTGCATGCTTGGATTGTGCTCTCTCTGGATTTAAATGCATTCTGGTTAATGCGTTTCATTGCCAGTCGGTCGGCAGATGCACTTATTAAAAGCGACGTACAACAAAAATCTGCCAAATGTAAATGATTGTGAGTGGTTGCAGTAATATGTGGGGGGATTCTGTTAGCGGGCTAAAAGCAAATGATATTTAAATTGCAGTCTGTTTTCAGAAAAATGCTAAACATGGTAGCGCTTACGTGGCACACACCGATTTTCAGTATCATGGGAGAACTTTTCATGCAACTGAAAATTCATTTCCAGTAGGGATGGTAAGATTCGATGTGAACGACGCGATGCATCGATTTAAAAAAAGTGTGCCTTGGATACAAGTTGTATCGTGATGCATCGTTTTGAACATGTTTGCTTCCGATGAAAAAAACTTTTTAAAAATATTATTTATATATAATTCTTAGTGGATGCGCTATATTTTTATTATCTAGAACGTGACGGATAATTTGTGATTACCATCTGATATATAGATCAATTTCCCTTCGCTAAACTGCATCGCAACATTAGTCACATGGAATAGAGATTAACATGGCAGAGGTAGAGCTGCATCTTCCTGGAGACACAACAAGAAAAAAAAAACGTCTGCACTACAAAGGTTTTGATGATTTGCTGTCTGTCTGAACTAAAGAAATAAAAGTGAACCATCTGTACATGTAAAATTGCGTAGCGTAATTTTTTTTCCGTTGAATCAAATTTATTGTATCGTATCGTTGATAATGCGTCAAGATGCGAATTGCATCGGCCTCAGTTACTGATATGCACATCCCTAATTTCCAATAAAGCTTTCATCATTTGGTCAAATCTGTCAACCTGGGCTGTCTTCAATCAATAATGGAAGACAAAAGTGTCCTGGTGTCTGATCCTGACTTTCAACGTCCTGGAATCCTGGAAGCTCTTTTCGCTATAGCTAAGTGTGAGAAAGTGCCGCGGGCCTCATCGCGTGACCGTGGAAGTGTGCATAACGACTTCATTACACAGGGAAATTACTTCATTCAACCACACTAACTTCTTCCTTCCGCCTTTTAGAAACAGACAATGAGAGCCAGATGAAGCTCCTTCATAGCTTCAGTATGTTTTTCTATTCCACTGAACGCATCATGCTCGAGCGAGGGCTTTGTTGTACTGTATTACTATTTGCTTATCCATCAAATAAATGATAAAAATGTGCATTGAATGTGGCCACATACGAGTAATTTCATCATGTGATGGATCCTTCTTTTGTTCCTTTGTTTTGTCCGTGACTGGCAAAGATTTCAGTGCTTTCTGAATATAAACATTAAGAAATATAGAGGAAAGAGAAACTGTTCCACACCACTTATCCCTCCATCCTCTACTACTACACCACTTATCCCTCCATCCTCTACTACTACACCACTTATCCCTCCATCCTCTACTACTACACCACTTATCCCTCCATCCTCTACTACTACACCACTTATCCCTCCATCCTCTACTACTACACCACTTATCCCTCCATCCTCTACTACACCACTTATCCTCCATCCTCTACTACTACCACTTATCCCTCCATCCTCTACTACTACACCACTTATCCCTCCATCCTCTACCACTACACCACTGATATCTTCATTCTCACCACTACATCACTTATCCCTCCATCCTCTACTACCCCACTTATCCTCCATCCTCTACTACACCACTTATCCCTCCATCTCTACCACTACATCACTTATCCCTCCATCCTCTACTACTACCCCACTTATCCCTCCATCCTCTACCACTACACCACTGATATCTTCATTCTCTACCACTACATCACTTATCCCTCCATCCTCTACTACTACACCACTTATCCTCCATCCTCTACTACCCCACTTATCCTCCATCCTCTACTACTACACCACTGATATCTTCATTCTCTACCACTACATCACTTATCCCTCCATCGTCTACCACTTCACCACTTATCCCTCCATCCTCTACCACTACACCACTGATATCTTCATTCTCTACCACTACATCACTTATCCCTCCATCCTCTACTACTACCCCACTTATCCCTCCATCCTCTACCACTACACCACTGATATCTTCATTCTCCACCACTACATCACTTATCCCTCCATCGTCTACCACTTCACCACTTATCCCTCCATCCTCTACTACTACACCACTTATCCTCCATCCTCTACTACTACACCACTTATCCCTCCATCCTCTACTACTACACCACTTATCCCCATCCTCTACTACTACCCCACTTATCCCTCCATCCTCTACTACTACACCACTTATCCCTCCATCCTCTACTACTACCCCACTTATCCCTCCATCTTCTACTACTACACCACTTATCCCTCCATCCTCTACTACTACCCCACTTATCCCTCCATCCTCTACCACTACACCACTGATATCTTCATTCTCTACCACTACATCACTTATCCCTCCATCGTCTACCACTTCACCACTTATCCCTCCATCCTCTACTACTACACCACTTATCCCTCCATCCTCTACCACTACACCACTTATCCCTCCATCCTCTACCACTACACCACTGATATCTTCATTCTCTACCACTACATCACTTATCCCTCCATCGTCACCACTTCACCACTTATCCCTCCATCCTCTACCACTACACCACTGATATCTTCATTCTCTACCACTACATCACTTATCCCTCCATCCTCTACTACTACCCCACTTATCCCTCCATCCTCTACTACTACACCACTGATATCTTCATTCTCCACCACTACATCACTTATCCCTCCATCGTCTACCACTTCACCACTTATCCCTCCATCCTCTACTACTACACCACTTATCCCTCTATCCTCTACCACTACACCACTGATATCTTCATTCTCTACCACTACATCACTTATCCCTCCATCGTCTACCACTTCACCACTTATCCCTCCATCGTCTACCACCTCACCACTGATCCCTCCATCCTCTACCACTACACCACTGATCCCTCCATCCAGTCCGCTGCTCCATTAATCCCTCCATCTCTCAGGGTACAAACAAAACATGCTTCAAGACTTTTTTATCTCATGTTAGGGAACCTAGCCGGTGGAACAAACTTGTGTTTGATGACAAAATAAACTGCTGGTAAGGTCACAGTGCTTCACAGATTTCTTGTTGCTAAGTAGCTATGCTTGTTTTTCCCCTTTGCTGGTTGGATATTAAGCAGATGTACACAGGCATAGCAGCTCCACCGGTTTACAGACTGAGTATAAAATATGAAGTGTGAAGCATAACATGCATACAAATGCTTTATTTGGAAAAGCGACGTGAGCAGATGTAACACTCAGGCCATGTCCACACTAATACCTTTTAGTTTTGAAATCACATATTTTATTCTCTCCGTTTTTAGTCAACGAAATCGTAGCTTTCTAAAAACACTCTTTAAAGTGGATATATTTAAAAGCACTGTTTTAGCGTTACAGTGTGGACTGTGGAAATGGAGGCTTTCAAAAACAATGACGCATTTTTAGCCATTTCACCGTGAAAACCTCCACATTGCTGCCAAGTATCAAAGAGCCAGAAATGAAATAAATAGTGGGAGGAAATAACGCAGGCCAGATCGTTTTTACGTTTTAGACGTTTTTAGACGTTTTAGTGTGTGATGAGCAAAATCAATAGCGAGGACGCGGAGTGTTTTTAGACGAAAATGCTGTTCTTAAATTGATCCAGATTAGTGTAGACGTAGGCTAAGGCCATGTAAACACAAATACGTCTTCGTATAAAAACTTATATTTTTCTCTTCGTTTTGGCCATTCCTTCATTTTTAGTCAAAATTAGAAAACGCTGAATTGAAAAACGACGATTTCGTGTCACAGTGTGGACGTCGAAAATGACGACTTTCAAAAACGATGATGCATTTTTAGTCACGTGACCACGCCGGCAAAGAGCCTGAAATTAAATAAACGTCGGGTGAAAATGATACAGGTCGAAGTGTTTTACATTTTACTCGTGCAGTACAGGAATTACACGTTTTCAGACGTTTCCTTGTGGATGAGCGACTTTTGGGAAAAGGTTGAAAACGATACAGTGGATGCAGAGCGTTTCTAGACGAAAATGCCGTTTTCAAATTGATCTCAGAGTGTTGCTGTAGCCTTAAAGCAGAGTGAAAACAAGGCCAAGAAGCTAACCTTTAGAGCTCCACATATCTCCACAACTTCGGCCTCCTCCACTACGGTGACCCGGAAATGATCCGTCTGCATCAGTTCCTTCAGCAGAGCTCCATGGGATTTGTCTTTTGAGCCTAATACACACAACCCAAGTTTTATTTGTACAATACAAAAATACAATGGAACTGAAGTTACTAGATAATCATTTGCAAAAGTCTATGCAATAGTATTATTATGTTAAATATCAGATTTAGTTAAATAAATTATAGATATTTTCTTTACAGATGCATTAACTGAAAGGAAAAAGCAATAACAGGCTGGTGTGGGAATGGCCGTTTATAGGTGCTATAATCTAAGTGAAAACAGGAAATAAGTCGTTTCACAAACGTTCTACGTCATTAAACGTAACTATAATTGGATAAAAACTATGGCGTGCTTCAAAGTGCTCTATCTACTACTTATAACATGGATGTGCGGGAAATGGGATTTGTTTTTACCGATGGTGGTCTCACAGAATTTCTCGTCTGCCACTTCATTAGCGATGTTTGCACCCATTAGCACGCTCATGCTAATGCCTAGCTTCTCACGAATGACCTCCGAGATCAGCTTTAGCCCATCAGGACCCTCATCCACCCCCTACACACACACACACACACACACACACACACACACACACACAGAGACACACATGCTGTGTCATATGCTTTGAACACAAACATCTTGTGATCTTAGAATGTAGTGTTCCCTTTTCTCTATTTACACTGCTGAGTGTGAGAACACACACACACACACACACACACACACACACACACACACGTGACAAGAACTTTCAGACATCAAGAGTCCAGTGAGAAATGCATTCTTAGCAGAAAATTATAAAATGCAAAGTCTGAAAAGCAAAGTTCACAAGTATACAAGTTTCGATATATATATGTGTGTGTGTGTGTGTGTGTGTGTGTGTGTGTGTGTGTGTGTGTGTGTGTGTGTGAGTTTAAGATAATGTGAGACTTTGATAAGTGACATTCCAAGAGCGTCTTGTTTAATCTTTCCTTTCATTGTGTCACACACTTGGCTGATAAACTGATGAGGGATCACAAAGAGCAAAACATCTGCACCACTGACAGCCTCAACCAGATCCGCTACTGCAACCTGATAGAGAGAGAGAGAGAGAGAGAGAGAGAGAGAGAGAGAGAGAGAGAGAGAGAGAGAGATGACTGTGAAAGTCTGAGAGATGAATAGATACTGATATGTAGGTGAAGCCAGATGTCCTCTGATCAGTGTAATGTGTGTGGAGTGTGTGTGTTGTGTGTGCATGTGGTGTGTGTAGAGTGTGTGGTGTGTATGGAATGTGTGTTTAGTATGTATGGAGTGTGTGTGTAGAGTGTGTGTTGTATGGAGTGTGTGTGGAGTGTGTGTGTGTGTGTGTGTGTGTGTGTGTGGAGTGGGTGTGGAGTGTGTGGAATGTGTATGGAGAGTGTGTATGGAGTGTGTGGAGTGTGTGTGGAATGTGTATGGAGAGTGTGTGGAGTGTATGTGGAATGTGTATTGAATGTGTATGGAGTGTGTGTGGAGTGTGTATGAGGTGTGTGTGGAGTGAGTGTGGAGTGTGTATGGAGTGAGTGTGGAGTGTATGTGGAATGTATATTGAATGTGTATGGAGAGTGTGTGGAGAGGGTGTGGAGTGTGTGGAGTGGGAGTGTAGTGTTTGGTGAGTTGGAGAACCTCGTCACTCACCACGTTCTCCGGCAGTCTGCGTCCTGGCAGGTATTTCACATTTTCATGTTGTGTGTTAATGATGTCTGTGAGTTTCCTGCCATCCACCATCTCCTCAAACACCCACATCTTCACTGCAGAGTCAAACTTCATGTTTCGTCCTGCGTTCTGCCCCACGATTTTAGCGATGGCAGAACCCCTGAAAAAGAAGTAAAAGAAAAGTGGCAGAGATTTAAATTTATTGGTTTCTACATAACCTAAGTATTTGTCTTTCAGTAAAATAGGCGTGGTCTTAGTATCTGTCAATGAAGTGGGTGTGGCCTTAGTATATGCCAATAAAGTGGGTGTGGCCTCAGTATCAGTCAGTCTCAGTGATGTAGGTGTGGCCTAAGTGTTTGTCAATGAAGTGGGTGTGGCCTCAGTATCTGTTTGTCAGTAAAGTGGGTGTGGCTTCAGTCTGTCTGTAAACAAAGTGCCTGCGGGCTTAATGTCAGAGAAATGTTTACATGTACAGTTTTTATTTTTGATTTGTATATGGACAATCCATTTGCACATCTTCTGAACTGTACTGGTCGGTGCTACTGTGTTACTGTTTTTAATTGTCTCATGTTGTTTCTTGTCTGTTGTCTTTTATTCTTTTTGTTGTTGTTTTGCCCTAAATGTTGCACATGTGCACTTTGTGTTGTTGGTTCATAGATCTGTGTAGTTCTATGTTCCTTTTGGTAGTTTATGTCGTTTGCTGTAGCACCTTCAGTCCTGAGGAAACGTTGTTTCGTCCTTGGCTCTTGAGTCATGCACAGAGCAGTGGTTTTGAACAAAGATCTTTCGGCACGTGACCCGTTTAGATGTTGTTCCGTCTGAACCTCATGAGAGTTAAATACAAATAAAACGAACTCATGGACTTGATTAACTTGAACTTCTTCAAGTTAAATGTCTCATGCTTCGGCTCCACCAGAGATGTGTCACCTGACTGGCTGTAAACATGAGACCGATGGTGTGTTTGTATGCCGAAACTGACGCAGCCAAACATTTCAGGACCAACACCATACCCACCTGTCATGTATGATACTGATATTGTGAGCTCCAGAATCATTAAACATCTCAGCACTAAACATGGTGTGTCTTTAGATGAGTTTTTACTCCTGACTAAATTTATATTGTTGATGGTTTTTTCCTTACACTTTCCTTCACTTTCAACTGTTTAGTAATCAACTTTATGTTAAGATACCCTATATAGCCAAAAGTTTGTAGACACCAGGGCATAAGATCAGTAGGTGCTTTTTGAACATCCCAGTCCACATTTAGTCTCCATTTGCTGTTACAATAACCTGCACTGTTCTAGGAAGTTGATCTACTAGATTTTGGAGTGTGCTTGTGGAGATTTGTGCGATATTCAGACAGTTAAACTCAGATGAGGAGGTCTGGGGTGCAGTCAGTGTGAAGAGTTCATCTTGAAGGTGTTTCATAGGGTTGAGGGTTTTATCAGTCTCTAGTTCAGTGCACGGTCAGGATGGTTTTATATCCAGCCTAATAGAGCTTTTAAAGATTCCAGTGCACACTTCTAGAGGATTTTAGACTATTTATACTTCAGTTTTAAAACACCTGTAGAGAAAACACACAGACACACACACACACACACACACACACACACACACACACACACACACACACACACACACACACACATGCACACACACATACACTACAATGCACGGTTTATGTTTTATCGCTTTAAAAAATAATTTCTAGTAAATAATTGGCTTTTAAAGCTTCACTACAGAAATCTTTATCTGGTTAAGGCATTACTGTAGGTCCAAAAGGATGCGCTCGAGGAGGCCACCCAAACAACTTGGCAAGCAGTGATAGTACCTTTTACTATTATAATTATATTATATAATATCAAATAAAACAAACTGCTCACAAAGACTTGTAACAGGAAAACAGAAAACTGAGAATACAGAGTTCGCTTTTATACCAGAAAACAATAGGAGATGGGGGAGGGGGTATTATAGATTTCTTTCAATAAAAAAAAAAAGAAAAAAAAAAAAACCAATAGTAGCTGATTATAAGGTTAATATTAATTTTATCAAAATAACAATATTTTATTATATCTAATTATAAATATTTTATTAACAATTTTAATAATTCATTCATCATTCACTTTATTCACTTATTCACATAAATTTAAATATGCTTATATATTAATATTTATAAATATTTACATTTACATTTTTTTTTTTTTTTTATACTTTAGGCTATAACTGATTTTTAATTGATTTGATTTTTTAATTTCATTACATTTTATTTTATTATTGAGCCAAACTCCAATTTCTTAAAAATGTGTTTATACATTTACATGTTTTATCCCACAAGAACAATCCACAGATGTGAAAATAGGTTTTTTTAAGCTCTTACCAGTTTCCTGAGCCGACAATACACACTTTCTTTGGAGTTGCCATCTTCAGATTGGAGCAGCTGACACACACACACACACACACACACACACACACACACACACACAAACAGCTTCCCATGCTACACACAAACCAAACCTACTGCTCTACTATTGGTTATTCGAGCCACGCCCATGCCCATATGTGTTCTTCAGGGGGGTTGTGTGTGTGTGTGTGTGTATGTGTGTGTGTGTGTGTGTGTGTGTGTGTGTGTATATATATAAAGGTAAATGGTTGGCTTATAAATAAATACTCGCCTCATAAATCGTGCTCGGTTGAAAGTGTCTCTGTAGAATGTTGCTACACTTTCAGTTCCCTTTTGTTCGAGTACAATGATGGTGTATTGGTTGTTCAGTGTGTGCACATGTGACTAAATTATAAAGAAAACCTCTACACAATGACAGCTTTGCCAGGTAGAAAACTTCTTTAACCAACATTATGAGACTCAGAAACACTGTGTTCTCAAAAAAAGTGTCTTCTGTAGTGTTTCTGAGGTAAAGTTACATCATTTGTACCTTAGATATGCATCTCTTACTTAGTCGCGTAAAATATTTGAGTGCTAGACTTCCTTTTTTACTGAGAATCAAATAAATAAGCAACTTTTACTCTCTACTCATCTACATTTATGATTCAATAGATGTACTTTTTTACTACTTTTTATATTTAAACTGACAATAAGCGTTACCAATTACAATTTGCAGTCAGCCAACATTGAATATTTGCTTATACTTCATCTAAAATAAATTAATTTCATTGTATTTGTCCACTGAATACAAATGGTTCTTCTTCAGGACATGATGCTGTAAATGTACTTGATATCTTTTTGAAAAATTGCCTTTCATTTTTGGACTGATTTGTTCGATCTTTGTTTCATTCTGGCATGTTGAAGAGGCTGTTTTGTTGAGCTCAAAGTTGTTAATGCAGTGTTGAGGTGTACAATTTGATTTGCAATTTCGGAACAAAACATCGGTTTTTGGCTTTTTGCTAACGTGTGTCGCTGTGTTGAGGATTAGTGCATGTTTACGCTCAATATGAGCCAAATGCTCAAGTACTGTTCAAACCAGATGCTCAAAGATCTTAACTCAAATCTGAATGAATTTGAACTTTTTGCAGCATCTATACTTTCGCTTAATTAGGATTTTCAGGTACTTTTTACACCTTCGTTTGCACTTAGGAACGGTGCATGTTGTGCTTACAGCGGTATTTGCAGCGGTTCCTACTGACCAAAAGGTACCTTCAGTTATTTTTTTAATAAATACATAATTTTCACATTTTGCAAAACATACATTACATATGAAATGCCCTCTTGCCTCTATGCTGTTTTATATTTATTACTACTATTAAGTTATTTTATCCCTTTTGCTGTTAAAATGACCTCCACTAGATTTTGGATTCAAAAAATTCATCTTAAAGGTGTTCTCTTTAGCAGGAGAACCTCCATGCCAACCCATATCCTCGTGGAGCTGGCTTTGTGCACAGGAGCATTGCCATGCTAGAACAGGTTTGGGTCTCGTAGATTAAATAAATGAAACATTTCATGCTAGCACATCCAATATGTGTGTGACTCCGACTTTGAGGTGACAGTTTGCTATAATTTGAATAGCTTATTGTTTACTTTGGCATCTAAAACTGATTCTAGTGCACACAGTGTGACTCATTTCAGCATAAGAAGTGTAGCTTTGTTTACTGTTGACACTGTGGGCGTCCATGGTTATTTAAGCCTTCTACGAATTCCTAGTCAGAGTTCAGACATTTTTTTTAAACAGTATTATGGTACACTGAATACATTCCAGGGCAATATCACAAGAAAAAGATCTCTAATCCATAAAGAGTAAGCAGGACGAGGAAAAGCTGTTGCTAAATAAAGTATCAAAGGCAATGAAATTCAGAACAGCAGGTCCGCGTTGTTTCTTCAGTGCCAATGAGGGTTGTAATGTGAGCAGGATTACGTCTTACATGCAGAACTTCTGGCTGAGAAGGCTGAGTATATTTCAGTATATATAAATATAGAGTTGTGGGTTTGATTTTGAGCTTGTTTCATTTTTCATTTATGGATTTTTCTACTTTTTCGCTGAAAAAAGTGTATTTCCTTCATCGTCTCAGCAGCACATTGTACTGCATCAGCTATATATAGTTGAAAATGACAATTAAAGCTTATTGACTTTTGACTTGAAAGTTTAGGGAACATATAAAGCAGCTGGGAGGAGGCACTGCTGGCGTAACTGCTCTGAACCCTGCTGGGCGAGTGCGTCGTAAAAGCACGTTTTAACATAAACAAATGGAGATAAGCTCAGAAATAGAACATTCTTAAACAAAAAACTCCCCGTCGTGCCTGGGTAACGTTTACATTGGGTAATCCAATCACGTGAGAAACAGATACAATCAGTCTGCGATCCTGGTCAGAATTTGCATCTCAATGGATAAGAGTAGCTTTGTTTCTTAAACTACCGTCAATTGTTTTAATTCCTTTACACAACTAATTGCTTCACATTCAACAAGCTTTAACATTGTCCACTGTTATTGTTATGGTAATTCATGCCGAACATATTTCAATTCATTTATATTGTATAATAGATTTTTAAAATTGGCCCAAAGTGCATAACAAACAAAAAAACACAATAGTGGGGGGTTAGAAATTTAAATGAGTTATAATATAATATAATATAATATATAGAAATAAACCTTGCAAGGAATACAACACTTCGGGTTGTGATGTTACAGGAAAGTATTCAACAATATGGTGGTGTGATGAAGCAAAACTATTGAGATTACTGTAACCACCCTATAGCTGAATTCCCCTACAACCGCATGTCATGTGTTTTATTCCTCTTATACCACATGCCAGCAAAACTTTAATGAATTAATTCATTCATTAATCATTCATTATACATTTGATCCATTTGCAGTTAAAAAAAATACTAAAATCCACATTTATCATGTAAGTAATAGCATGATATCAGTTCCCAACTCAGTCTCTTTGTTATCTTCACACCATTAACAATTATATATCACGTCCAACACGTTCACTATACAGGCAAACGTTTGTGGACACATAACCATAAGATTTATATGTGCTTTTTTGAACGTCCCATTTCACATCCAGACCCCATTTGACTGATTAGAAGGTTGTGAGTTTAAATCCACGAATCACTAACTTGTCACTGCTGGGCCCTTAAACAAGGCCCTTAATAGTAAATGTTTTAGGACTGTTTTGGCAGCAAAAGGTGGACCCACACAATATTAGTCAGGTGGTCGTAATGTTCTGTTGGTCTGTGTCCATAAAGGTATGACAGATCGGTGTATTTATACCACATACAGCTGCTGGAATTTGGCATCCCAATACTTTTGGAAATATCATTTATTTTGATACACGAATGATTTAGGTTTGTTTAAGCATCCTGTAAATGAGCTGGTAATATAAAAAGAGAATTAGCATTAATATATATATAAACCTGTGATTTAAACAAAATCCTTGGTACCTTCTGACCAACTGGAGTGAAGGATTCATCGATGATGTGGAATGTCTTTGTGTCGATATTGTATTTGTGTTCTGTTTGACTATGCAATGTTTAAAATAGGAAAGCCAGGTACTGATGGTGGGGTGAGGAGGTCTGGGGTACAGTCTGAATCAGGCCACTGAAGATCTTCCACTCCAAACCATGTACAGCATATCTTTTTATGGAGCTGGTTTTGTGCACAAGGGCAAGATTATGCTGAAAAGAAAAAAGATTTCATGCTTCCACATCCAAAGACTCCCTATACAACTGTGGGGCTCCAGTTGGAAGAATTCATCAGTGAGATGGAATAATTTCATGTTGATATTGAATTTCTGTTCTGTCTCACTGTGCAAAGTAAAAAAAAAAATATGCAAAAAGAAGACATTGCAGCCCTTTTTCTCCAAACCACTTTTCACTGGAATGAATGGTATTTCATCAGCGTGAACCACAGAAGGCACAGTCACGCTAATGCCATACAGAACTACCATTTTTCTCTTTCTTCTGCTCCCCGAATAAAAATTTCTACAAATCAGCCTGAAGACATTTACGACAAAGGAAACGTTGTCTGAAAAAAGCCTCAGAGACAGAAATTGTGTGTGAAACAGTACTCCTCAGTTTGAGAGTTTATTACTGTGTAGTAAAGCTGAGGGAGACGAAACAGGCCATTAAAAAACACATGCAGACCAAACAAATGCACAGTTCTTTTCGGATCTTTTCTTTCTAGACTCCCACACACCCACACACACTCGTGAGTGTATCCCCAGATCAGCGCGGTCCAATAGGTTGTATAGATGACTGCAAAAAGGCTCTGGTGTGTTAAAGGAGCCCCCATGTGGTTGTCTTTATTGTTATTAGCAGTATAAACCTCAAGCTTTTACGTAATATGATAGAATTTTGGAATCAAGGTATACAGTATTTAGTTATAATATTTTATATTGGGCATATTATATATATATATATATATATATATATATATATATATATATATATATATATATATATATATATATATGTATGTATGTATATAATATATTGTACAGTAATCCCCAGTTTATCGTGTGTGGTTTTGGAACTTAACCACCACAATAAACAGATGCCACCCCAAAAATGCTATTTTATGTAAACAGTACTGTACTGTATTAACATTTTACATCATTTTATAAATAATAATGATATTTTTATTAATAAATGTAATTATTTTAACATAAAACTCAATGTAAACAATTCGCTATAAGTATTTTGGTCTATCGTGCTATCCACGAGAGGCCGGGAAAATTAGCCAAAAAAATTTGTTATGTAGCAAATGCAATTCCGCAATAAACCAGTGGGGGCGAGATTCAAACTGCGGTAAAGCGGGGGATAACTGAGTATATATATATATATATATATATATATATATATATATATATATATATATATATATATATATATATATATATAATCTATGCCGACACATATCAGGCATGGATTTTATATTATATTTTACAATAACAATGATTCTGATTCATGAGGCAATAGATGCCCCTGAACCTGCTACGATCTGATTCTGGTGAAGATACAACTCAATCCCCTTTAACATGATATAATTGTAGTTAAAAGAGACTAATATTCCAGTTTCAATAAAAATGTAATATTTATCCACTCATCGCTAGGAGGAGAATTATGTCTCAACTTAACGAAGATCCTAATCAAAATCTCCCTGTAGGTAGCTAGCTAATTAGCTAGATACAGCTAGCTGGAAATAAAGGGATTTCATTCTCAAAGCAAAACTGAGCAAATTAGCTGTTAGTTTTAGCAGATTTTAGTAATTAGCTGCTTTTTTTACCTCAGTGTTTGCTAACTTGCTATCATTTGTAAGCTGTAATCAGTGTTTGGCTATGGGATATGCATTGATTTTATATATTTACTTTGGGTTATGGCTTTAGTTAGTAGCCAGTGATAACTGCTAGATAAATGTACAAGATTTAGCAGAATTATTTATATACCCGAATCCCATTTTAATCACAGATGATTACTACATTGTAGTTATTTCCTGCTGATGTTTTAGCTTGAAGTTTAAATTAGCTAGAAATTAGCTAGTGAAGTTCGAAATTATTTGCATATTAAAAATATTGAAAATTGAAAAGACTTTATACATACGGAGCTCTGTTAATGAACTTTCCTTTTTCTTTCCCACATCCCAGAAAACAAGTACACAAAAAACAACAGAGTAGTACATTTATTTATTTATGAAAAAAAGAAAAATTAATCACATATAGTTTCTGAGGGTTTCTCAGTTCTGGTCAAGGTGTTACAGCACATTGCACTCTGCACATTTTCCTCGGTTCAGCTAACTTCTAACCACAATCCACTGAGAAACACCTCACAGCTTAATAAGCATAAAATAAATATGATTACCGGTTGTTACCAATAATAATAATAATATTTAATAATAATAATAATAATAATAATAACAATAAAAATAATAATAATAAGAATGACACATTCTGGTTACTGAAGCTACTGTACAATTCTACCAGTTCTCTTGTGCTTTAAGCATTCTGTTTTTTTAAACAAATATATTTATATCAGTATTGCATTGTCTGAATTTGTGGAGAATATTTTAAATATTGTATGCTTTTATAAATTCTAATGTCTTTAGTACACTCTAAATAATATCAATTTATTTAGAGGTTACAGTTCACTATATATATATATATATATATATATATATATATATATATATATATATATATATATATATATATATATAGCAGCGTACGACAGTAAGAAACAAAATCGTGTTACGACCGGTCTGTCGGAACCAATCTTAGTCGTAAGTCGATGACTACCTGTAGACTTTGTTTTCTATTTGAAATTTGGCAGTCACTGTGCATTCGCGAAAACACAAAGGGTAATGCAAGATTTGCAATTGCGTTTGGATTAAGTCCATGTATCTTCTGATTATTTTCATTTTAGAAAAAAAAGTTGAAAAATGAAAAAGGATCATTATTTAAATTTTCTTCCTTTACACCAGAACCAAACTACTAAAAACCCAAGTTATTTTCCCATTTCTTTGTGGATCGAAGGGAAACTAAACCAAAATAAGGCATGATTTTTTTTTATGTCTAATTGCAGAACTAAAGAAGCAATACATCACAGTAGTGTCAGACCAGAAGTGGGCGGAGCTTATACCGTCGGTAGTGGTAGTTGCGCTATCTAATACTCACATTTTTCAGAAGGTATCAGGTATTTTTCATTTATTTCTATTCTAGCAATATCTACAATATTTAATGATACTATAATATTTAATATTGTTTTGAATTCAGTCACTTATATATGACCTAATGGTCACACAATCGTATGCACATGGGCCGTTAACCTCCGGATTTCATCTGATCACATTACAAAGCATATTTACACCCAATCCACACTTTGACTTGCACTTTGGCGTCTCCTCCCTTAGAAACCAATTATAAAGAAAATACATTAAGCCACATTCAACCTAAAGAATCGGTTATGCTTTGGGGCTCTGTTGGGGTTTCCTAACAGTACAGTTTTCCATCTTCTCCCAAGTTTCTGCGCCCCATTTGTAAGACTGTGTTTTGGTAAAATGTTATTTGATCTGTTACCTCATGCTTACCTTAATGTCATTTGAACTGTTACATCACTTCATTTAAAAAGAAAAACATTTAAATAACGGCTCTTTTTTCAACTCAATACACAGAGCGCATTATGTCACAGTTGATGCATTTACATATGGAAAATACAATTGCAAATACAACTTGCAATTCCTTTTAAATATCGTCTGGAATATCCTCTTATTTGATGCACCAAGTCTCAAATCAAGCACCAAAATCCGATATTATGCACACATTCGCCAATTAACCCTCTGTGGTCGACAAACGCGTCGGCGCGTTTTGCTGCATTTTTTCGTCATAACGGCGAAACGAGCTTAAATTATTCTGCCTTTTGTAATCGTACAGATAAGCGCAACACATTATTTAAATCTACTTTTATTTGTACACATTCAAAATAACAACAAAACGCTGGGCTTTTGTACAATATAGAAAACAGACAGGGGGCGCTCTCTGCTGTCACTGTCATCTCTACACAGAAACATAAATAAAACATGAATCTCAGTGAATACTTGCCTCACATAGCAAAACTTCAGTTTGGTGTCTTTTGCGAATTTAATACACCGTAATTACTTTAAAACATTTACAAGAATATTTTGTCTTCATGCCCCTATGTTGAATTTGGTTTCAGTAATAATAAACATACATTTGCACAAAGCATCAATATTTGTCCTTGGAAATGTTGATTAAAATATTAAAAACTTGAACAGTATTTATTTAAGGTACATTTAGAACAGTGTGTGTGTGTGTGTGTGTGTGTGTGTGTGTGTGTGTGTGTAAGATGCCTGTCAAAAGCATGGAAACACCTAGCCTTATATAGTTTCTGAGACATGCACGTTCGTTTGGTTTCTATGCAAAAACACACAAGAATTGTACATTGAATGCCTGGAGGAAAGTTCTGTGGAGTCCAAATGTAACATTTTTGGCTCTAACAGAAGAACTTCTAAAGTCAAACATGGAGGACGAAGCTTAATGAGTTTTTTTTTGGTGCAGGGAAGGTTGAAGACTTATTCTGGAAAGTAAAAGGAATCCTGAACCAACACTGCCACCATTCCAAACTTCACCATTACACCATGCAATTCCGTCTGGACCGCGACTTCGAAGAACAACAGAACGATGCGCCAAAGCGTACGTCCAAACTCTGTAAGAGTTATTTAGACAGCCAACAGTCGTCTGGTGTGTAGTCTGTCATGAATTCTCCTCAGTCACTGCACTTAAATCTTATCGAACTGCTCTGGGATGAACTGGACAACAAGAAAGTAATCTTTAACTAGTGAAGAACAACTTTGGCAAGTTTTACAAGAGGCACAGCAAAATATTTCAGCTGAAGGTTTGGAGATACGAACTGTCTGGATGCCGAGATTTATTGTTGCATAGATACAAAAGGAACATACATGTCAGAATTCACAGAATTTTCAGGGATTTTACAATTTTCATATCATTTCGTGGACAGTTCTGAAACCTGTATAATGTGAAAGCAATACAAAGCAATACTGTTAAACTGTCTATTCATCAATAATTATGATTTTTATTTTTCAGTCATATCGCTCATCCCTAACACACACTGCACCTAAAGCATCAGGACCACCAAGGAGCGAGAGAAGGATGCAACTCCAGCGTACAGAATAAACACAACACGCAGCCTGTATGAAGATTTTCAGTTCGGGTTTCACGCAAAAAAAAAAAAAAACAAAAAAAAAAAAAAACCTCCTCTGCACTTGCTTGTCTTTTCAAAAATGCTTATCTGAATAGAACAAGCACAAATACACACATACATGCAAGGACACACACACACATTGTGCCCACAACACCCCCCACTCACACACACTCTTACGACAAACATTCCGACAGACATAACATTGCAAACACACAAATCAAGAGCTTTCATGCAAGTTGCTGGCCGAGACTCCAGTCGCACGTCACACTGTGCAAGCAGGTACAGAATAATGACATCATCAAAAAGTGTGTGTATGTATGTGTGTGTGTGTGTTTTCTTTTAGTCATATTAAGATGTCATATTAACATATCCTGCTTTCCAATCAAAGTTACAGTCTATAAAAAATACTCAGATCTGATTGGCTGAAAGGTGTCTGATATTTTCCTGAAATAAAATCAGTCCGAAACTAAAGCCACGATACGTTTGAACTATGTAACCATGGCGACAGGTCACAGAGGTTTCTAATCGTGATTGATAAAGAAATGATTCGAACGCAACAATATCAGGGTTCCTACATATTTTTTCATTTCAAAACTTCATAATTTTCCAGACTCAAATATGCAGACTTGCCTTAAGATTTTTAAAACCACATTTTACATCTGAAATAATGATTTTGAATTTCAATTATAGCCTGCGTTATGTTACAATCTCTAATGTATGTCAGAGTCAGAATCTCAGATGTTTTCCATGTGTTTAGTCGCACAGTCGAGTGCACTGTACTGCCATGGCAACTGCTGCTTCACAACGTTACAACCAATCACAGTTGTGCAGATCGCTGACTAAACAGCAGGCAGAAATAACGCAGGTTGAAGCGTATTACGTTACGTCCATCGTACAGGAACGTAAGCGTTTTCAGATGTTTCAGTGTGGATGAGCAACTTTTGGGAAACGATCGAAAACAAAGTGTGCACGTGGACCTTTCTTTTAGACAAAAAACGCTGTTTTCAAAAGTTTCCAAATTAGCGTTAGATGTAGCCTTTGTTTTTGACAAAGTTTTAATTCGATTTTTTAGTAAGAAAACACAAACACTTTTTAATACTTAGTGATCTTTTATCCATATTTATCCAGATCTAGAAATTACTCACATCAAATTACACACTTTTTTTCACACTTTTCCAAAATGGGTAGAAACCCTGCAAAAAACCCAAAAAGATACTGTACGATAAAAAAAAAAAAGCACCATTGAAAGAACTGGCATACTAAGCTACCTAGCTAGCTAACTTAGCTAACATGTATTAAGAGATGGTGGTTGTTATGGCTACTGGAATGTTACATTCGGACATGAGAAATGAGAGAATTGGAAACAATTTTGGAAAAAAAAGAAACGGATATAGTGTGAACAGGATTGTTAGTTTCACAGGCAAACATATTATCAAAGCATTAGCATTAGCATCATACATCGTACGTTATGTTCTAAAATCAGGACCGTTCAGGAATAAACCTGACTAGCACACAGCCTCCGATCCTGTCGCATTATTTTGATTCAGTGAAAAAACCTTCAAGCGCTGATTTCCGAACCCAAAGCCTGTGAAACACTTTGGAACATGCCTCAAAGGTTGGAGAAACATCAGGCGGTGGAGATCCTGTGGCTTATTATTATATAGGTGGATTGATATAATAACATGACATAGCGCTGGTTTCGATGTCGCTAATGGAACTGGCTGACGTGACATTTGACGTCGTTGAGCCCCATCACCGTGTCGTGATCGCTGCCGTTGTTCTGGTCTTTCTTGTCTGAGCAGCGACACAGCTTGTATTTCGCTACCTGGAGATAAAACCAGAGAGAAGTGAGAGAATTTCAGAGCGGCAACTAATGGAAAAGTTTCCTAACTATTTCACAGAAATGCTTTATTTTTACGCTCTATGGTATTTCTGTTGAGCTGAGCTGACACTTTTCTCCTGTATCACCCGAGGTTTTGTTCCAATCAAAAGTTTCCATGGAACACCGGTTTACTTGATTGAAGCAACTTAAGGCTCGGATTTCTTTTTGTGGATTTTCTATTTGTGATGTGATACTGCAGTGCAACATGACAACGCTTTTACCGTGAAAAGCTAGGTTTATTATCAGCTATTTTTACCACTAAAGTGTTTACTGCACATTTCTGCAGATTTTCTGGGTTCTTAAGTGCCAACCATTACAGTTTTAATGGGATTCTCTGGGATGTGGTTTATTAGAGGTCATCAGAAAAGCTCCAAGCGATCTTATGATGAACCAATCATCTTCTAGTGGAAATCTAGTGGAAATCTAGTGGAAAAAAGTTATTATAACAGTAAATGGGCAGGAAATGTGAGGTGTCCACAAACTTTGTGTGCTAGGATGTAATTTTTTGGTTGCCAATAGCTGATTTAATTCAATATTAATTTAAAAAATGATATTTATTTGGATTTAAAAATTGCTTCATTGAACATGAACCTTATCTCTAATGGACGACAGCAAAATAATAGAAAATAAAAAACTACGGAAAGATTACGAAATTTAAGTCGGAGCAATACGAGAATAAAGTCGAAATATTTTGAGAATAAAGTAAAAATTGCAAGAACAAAGCCGAAATATAGCAATGCGAGATTAAAGTGGTAATAATTTGAGAAAAATCACAGAATTGTTTTACCGTTTTGCATAAAACTGGATGTTGAGGATTTAGTTAAATCCTACTTGAGGTTAGAATTTAGCAAAAAGGAAATTCTTTGTCTTTTAGCGCATCAACACGGAGTAATAATTTGTAAACGTACACTGCAGCGGTTTTGTAGGTCACATAATTTATTCTGAAGAAAAAAATTCAGACAGACATTGAGGAAATCGCCTCTGTGCAGTCTGAAATTGCGACCAGTGATCGACTAGAAGAGATGTTTCTCAAGGAACTATGAGGATGATGAGAAAAGAAATCGACCATGAAGGAGTTGCTCAATATTACGACTTTATTTTCGCATTGCTACAACTTTAATCTCGCAATCTTCGATTTTTTTATAAAACATTTTTTAACGTGTCACTAAAACACCAGAAGAAACATTAGCACTACAGCTAAAACTGATCGGCACTGCGCTGTCTCTTCACCCGAATACGATCTCCTCTTAGTGATGATTGTACTGCTGTTTGTTTGCACACTTTATGTCGAAACGTGTAGGTTTGTGCTGTTTTATGTAACACTAATGGTCCTTGAGGAACGCTCTTCCGTTTCACCGTGTACACCAGCCCCTTGATTTAACTTCTCTCAAACTGAGTTTGATTCGACGATGGAACAAATCGACTCGTCCTGATTTAGTGATAAGAGCTGGAATTCCCATGACTAATGAGCAGTTGTGTGAGTAGGAGGAGTTGGCAGAGCAGTTGGAAGATCACCAGAATGGAACGTTATCCACAGATTCTGCGGGTTTTATGTGCAAGAAAGACACGTAGGATTTCTTTGCAGCAATTGAAGCAGGAATGAAACTCTGAGACCAATCGGATGATTACAGAATACTTTTTCTTGGCGGTGCTGTATGACAATTGGACGCTATTAATAGTGGGTTATGGAGGGTCGGTGAAGCTTTCATGTAATGCATATGCAGTCATTTAGGAGGTCAAGTAAAAACAGTAGTGCAGAGAATTCGCCTTTTTTCTAAACCAAACAATATTTGCCATATTTTAAGCAGTGTTTTGGCTGAAATAACTTCATAATAACATTCTCTACCTTTTAACTACATTAAATGTCACTCATTTGTGTTGCATGTTATAAAACATACCGATTGCTCAATCAGAATCTGATCAAACACCCGTCTCACTGTTCACTCCATCAGAATCAGACTCCGATCAAACACGTCTCATCATTCCCTCGATCAGAATCAGAATCCGATCAAAGTACATCTTACTGTTGCCACTATCAAAATCAGAATCTGATCAAACACGTCTTATTCACTCGATCAAAATTAGAATCTGATCAAACACTTTTCTCATTGTTCACTCGAATAAAATTCGAATCAGAATCGAATTAAACGCACGTTTCACAGTTCACTCTATCAGAATCTGATCAAACATGTCTAACCATTCACTCTATCAGAATCAAAATCCGATCAAATGCACGTCTTACTATTAGCAGCATCGGAATCAGAATCACAAACACACGTCGCATCACTCACTGTAAGAATCTAAATCTAATCAAATACATTTCTCATCATTAACTCTAATAAAATTAGAATCAGACTCCGATCAAACACGTCTCATCATTCACTATATCGGAATTAGAATCCAATCAAACATGTCTTGTTCACTCTATCAGAATCCGATCAAACGTACGCCTTACTATTGGCACTATCAGAATCAGAATCTGATCAAATACATGTCTTATTCTCTCTATTAGAATCAGAATTCGACAAACACACATCTCATCATTCACTCTATCAGAATTAAAATCTGAACAAACACATCTCCTCGTTCACTCTAATAAAATTTGAATTAGAATCTGATCAAACGCACATCTCACTGTTCACTTTATCAGATTCAGAATCTTATCAACCGTACCTCTTACTATTGGCACTATCAGAATCAGATCTGATCAAACACACGTCTCATCATTCGCTCTATCAAAATCAGACTCCGATCAAACACATCTAATTATTCACTGTATTAGATTCAGAATCCAATCATACACGTCTTATATACTCTATCAGAATCTGATCAAACGCACGTCTTACTATTGGCACTATCAGAATTAGAATCTGATCAAATACACATCTCATTGTTCACTCTACCAGAATCAGACTCTGATCAAACACACATCTCATTCTTTACCATATCAAACAGCTCAGATTAAAATAAAACGGTTTCCATGAAAATGAATTTAGATTAAATCAGAGAAAGAAAAAAAAAGAAGGAAGGAAAAGTGACTCGTATATGTGAGTCATATCTCAAATCTATATGCGTTAAAAGAGTCAAATCAAACAGTTGATATATTTGCAAATTACATTTAACTACTACTTATATCTCAGAGAAAACAAACACAGGTGAGTACGACCGCAAGCTCCCGAGCAAACCTGCAGTTTCCTGACATTAGACTTTTAGGTTACAAAAGATTTCCATAAAACGCTTTTTCGTTCAGCAGTTTTTTTTTGCAAACTAATAAATATTAATGATAAAAGTGGTTGCCAGGGAGCGTTTGAGAAGAAGAGAAAATCATATACAGACATAAATTTGTACCATTCAATGGGGTTTATAGACATTCAAGAATTACACAAAAGAGCTACATAATAATAATAATAATAATAATAATAATAATAACAATAACAATAATAATAATTATTGTTATTATTGTTATTATTATTATTATCCCTTTAATTTGATTTGTACAATTATACCAATTTTATACAGGAGCCGGGTTGCCAGATCAGTCCTAATTCACTTAAGGACAAAAAAAGAAAAGCGCAACCTTCAGAGCTTTTGAACGCACCTCATACAGATAATCAAAGAGCTCCAGGATGGTGAGGATGCTTGCTCCGATGAAAAGTCCCATCTGTCCTCCAATATCACCTGCAAACACACACATACAGAAACCAAAAAAGTACCATATTCAATCATTTCAGAAGATATGAGCATTAATAATCATGTAATAGAAATGCCAATGTGCTTGATTTACAGGTTCAGTGATGATCTGAGAAGAGATGAAGGAGAATTTCAGCCAAATTTAAAAAAATCTATATCTCTCTCTATAGAAAAGCTCATACTCCTTTTATTTTTTCATCTCTTCCTGAAAGAGAAATGTCCTCACAGAACTCCTCTGAGAGATATTTGACCTTGAACTCACCCAACAGTCCTGCTACTTCATAGGCTTTCCTCTGCTCAATCGTCTCGTAATTCAGGGCTTCGAAAAAGACATCGAGAACGAGGATGTTGTCTCTGGAAAAAAAGATAAAAACCAACAACATACCTACACATCGCAATTTAATCAGATGATAGCAAACCTGATGTCACAAAAGGCTACGCCAAAAAGCAATAATATGAATTTCAAGAAAATCTCAGAAACCGTTATATCTGTAAAACTCCTTACTTCCTTAACAAGTAACCATAGGTTGCTGTGGAGGCTTCAACTCGAGAACCATAAAGATAGATTTGGATTGTAATTAATGTAAACAGTTTGCTACAATGACTTGGGGCTACAATTTACCTAATTACAATCTACCTGCTGCTGTTCTCATCTAAAACACTGGCAACCCATTTCCGTCCCATCACCAGACACCACCCACTCTGCTGTAACAACATACCCCCCATGACTAAGCCTGATAACTAACCAAAGCCAGGCAGGGGGGTGGAGATACATTTCTGGGCCTTAAAAAAGTTCAACAAAAGTCTATATTAAAAGTCTTTACTCACGCAATGTATTTCTCGGATTTGCTGTATTTCTTGGCCAGGTATTTGGTGGAGGCTTTGCTGGGGATCTTGACGAATGAAAGCTCCTTGCTGTAGCGTGTGGTGTTGCATGGAGTCTCGCACATGCAGTACTCGTTATCCCTCTCCACCAGGTACGCTGAGGGGAATACAGCGGAAAAGCAGAGTTTTATTCAAATTGAGCAAAAGTTTGTATACCCTGAGTGCTTGATGGATGGCGTGTATATATTACAAGCCTTGTAAGTAAACGTAACAGTTTCAAAAGCAATGCATTCAATGCAATACAGCTGTATTTAAACTTGGAAGAACGACACATACAGAGCGAGGCTGAATGGAAATCAGTATAGTACAGATAAAATAGAAATCTTACATTTAAATAGAGTAATTAACCAATTAATTCCTCTATTCCTCTAAATTAATTAAATCAATTTATATTTTTTCATTCTTTTTCTCCTTTTTTAAAAGATTTAAACACGACCATGATGCAACACACATTAAAAACCTGTTTAGTTTCTTACCGAGTGCCGAGTCCGCACATACTTTATAGAGCTCAGGGCTGCAGTACGGAGCATCGCCTGAAGGGGCAGTACAGAGAGCAAAGTTTTATTCCTCTTATACCACAACAATATGCAAATGCTGCTCAAGATAAAGTAAAGAAGTTTGGGTTCTGACATAGCCGTTACTACTTCCTGTTTTAGCGTCATGCTGCTAACTGGACCTCACATCATATTAATATATTAATACAAAATCATTTTGAGTTTTGTTATTTAATGAATGTTTCCAGGCTGAACATCCACCATATAGAACATGCCGAGAATAGTTGATGATCAGGAACGTCTCTGTTCTCAGTCATGTTTGCATCACTGACTCCTTCTGTCTCATCCACATTAACCCCAGACTTCTTGTTGCCTTCTGCCACGCTTGTTGTGAGCTTCGTAAACTAGCGTACGTCTGTGGCGTGTGAGAGCCAGGAAATGATACACCAGTGGTAGATTGAAAATGTCGCGCAATGAGAAGAAACAGGTTGATGGACTGAAAACGGGGCACGACGAAAATAAAAAATATTGATCATGTCATCAAATAGAATAAAACTAAAGTAACAAATCTGGTTAAAACATTTTAGAAGTGGTAAGTACAGATATTTGTGTAACAAAATGTAGAGTGAAAGTAAAATAGTGAGGTAAAAATTAGCAGAAAATTCGACTTAAGTAAAGTAATGAGATATATATATACTTCATTACTTCGCACCTTTGCTAAACGGAAATTAACCAGAAAAGTAAAAGTGGTGATCTATTAGAACCCTATGTGATAACTGATACTCTACAGACCCTTTTACTGCCGTCGTCACGGTTACGTCACAGCGCTAGCTGGAGGCAAAACAAAAGGTAAACAGGTGGTGCCCAATACAATACCAGCGCGGAGTCGGCTACACATGCAGCGCAAATGTCATCTTATTGTGTTGTTGGGTGCCAGAATCGATGGAGCACAGGCTCCAATTTATAATTTTATTCCATACCTGCTGCCACTGCCAGACAACAACATCAGCTGCGGTTAAACACATTAAACCGAGCGGACTGGACAGAAACCATCACCAAAAATACTTGCGTTTGCACACTTTAAGTCAGGAAAGATTAAAGACATTATTGTCTTTTGTTGATATGATCGATAGTTTTGTTACGCAGATAAAGATTGCACCCTAATTATATACTGTGGAACAAGTGAGTTGATTTTTCATCTACCGCTAACTTTTTAGCATATAAGACAGCTAACGAACAGAGACTAAACAAAGATTTTTTTGAGTCGTCTCCCTTTCTATAGTTGTCATAACTCCAATTGCAGAAAGAGAGAGAAAACAGCAAACAGGCCAATATTATATTTGTCATGTGTGTTTAATCATTTGCTAACGTTTGCCACCGTTAGTAGCCAACAAAAGGATTGATTGTGAGTAAGAACATGTGTCATTACATAGTCAGATTTTTGACCATTTATTGTTTGAAAAAACAAATGAGTAAAAAACGTAATAGCTCCGCCCACAAAAACATCACAATGTTTGCTAACTGAAAAAGGATCTACGCCGAGCTCTACACCACTGACACTATTAGTGATGTTTTGCGGTTTACCGGGCATGTGCACCATGCGGCAGTTGCAGTTCTCCACCAGGTAGCGCGTCTCGCAATCTATGCGACAAGCGCTGAGGCTGTAAGTGCTGAAAAAATCGTAATCCAGCGAATTCATCTTGCAGTTCCCCCATGGAGGTGGCAGGAACACCAGCTGAGAAACGTAGATTGAAAAACATGTGCACACACAAACACAGCACATCAGCACATCAGGGGGGGGAAGGAATTGAAATCCTCTACATGCATGATTACATCCTGTGGGAATTTACAATTATCTGTTTTAGAAGCCAGAAACAATCCACATTCTAATACTCAAATCAGTATACGGTAAGGACGTGAATCTCCATAACGGAGGTTAATACATTATAGATAAACATGAAGCAATTAGCGATGCTATACAATTCACCCCCATGACGATGCGATCCGATTTCAATTTGATTCAACACATTTATTGCTTTAATTCAGACAGACAGCAAATCATCAATTCCTTTAAGTGCTTTCTGACTTTTAATGCATTCCCCCTTTCCCAAACATGCCTTTTCTGTTCTTTCTCCAGGACAATGCAGCTCTACCTCTGCCATGTTAATATATATTCTAGGTGACTAGCATGACATTTCCCCTTCACTTGAATTAGGAGACGCAAACGTGCTTCAGCCTAAATATGCCCCTGTGCACAAAGCCAGGTTCATGAAGATATACTTCACATGGGTTGGAATGAAAGAGCTTCTTCTATAGAGAAATGGAACAGCTTTGGGATGAAGGTTTTCTTTTCATGCAGACTGCACCTCAGGCCTCCTCATCTAACCTACATCAGTATCTGACTTTACTAACCGGCTGAATGAAAACACATCCTCCCAAAATCAAGTAGAACATCTTCCCAGAAGAGTGGAGGTTATTATAATAGCAAATGGGGACTAAATATGGAATGGGATGTTAAAAAAAAAACCAATAATATTATCTTACAGTATATTCAAGTGTCCACAAACTTCTGATCTATCTATCTATCTATCTATCTATCTATCTATCTATCTATCTATCTATCTATCTATCTATCTATCTGTCTGTCTGTCTGTCTGTCTGTCTGTCTGTCTGTCTGTGTCTACGCTACATAGACAGATTTTCAGGTTTCATATTACATTGGAGAATGAAACCTTTTTCTTTGAAATCATTACCATTCAAAAGCTGTATTTAACATTTCGTGACATTTCCAGTACACACACACGCAACGTACCCGCTGCTCCTGGCAGGACACAAAGGTCTGGAATCCCGGAGCGACGCCGAAACCCAGCTGATCGATGAACGGCGGCTCGGATTGACTGTGAACCTGAACTTTGATCCCTGCTTCAAATGATGTCTCTTCTGATTAAGGAGAGGAAAAACACACACACACACACACACACACACACACACACACACACACACACACACATTGAGAGAGAAAACATGAAAGCAATTCAGGTATAACTATGAATGATAAACTACTGAATAAACTACTGTATTTTTGTACTTTAAAAATACAAAAAATTACTTTTACAAGGGAACATGATATTTCTTTTACACACTGATTTTTGATATCAACATCTTTTCTCTGGCTGAGTCACACAATAAATCTGACATATGCAACCAGTTAACAGGTCAAATATTCACTTAAATAATCCCTGTGATCTCCCAGATGAAGGTTAGTTTTAAAGTAGCCACGTTTAATGTTGAACAGTTTGCGAATGATTTCCTGCGTTCATATCAACTAGTTTCTAACTAATTAATCCTTTGATTGTTGATCATAAATAGAATAATATATTATGTGTCAGGCAGTGGTTCAAGCTACTTCAATTAGGTTGCAATATTTGGCAAACAAATATTTATTTATAATTCATCGGATGCGTGTTTGAAAGCTGTCAAGCAGCACGTTTTTTTTATCTTCACCACCTTCTTTCATATGGATCAACTTTCTGTTCTGATCTTAACGAGTCCGGGCGAAATACTGAATTGGCACCAGTTAGAGGCCGCATTCTTATGATGTCATCATGTAGAACTTCTTACAAAGTAAAATCCTATTTTATATTTGAAATCCGTATGTAAAATATGTGTATCATAAATACTGCCCATCCCTGATTATAACTACTACTGCAATTGGTCAACAATTTTGTTGTGTGTGTTTGTGTGTGTGTGTGGGTGGGTGGTTGGGTGGGTTCACCTGTTTCTCCCCACACAGGTAAATATTCATCTTGCTGGATGTCCAGCATGAGCTCCAGGCCGTTCCCCATCCCGCCCTTCACACTGAGCAGTGGCGGTCCGCTCTCACCCGAGTTAAACGTGTAGCACTTCCCGTAACGCGTGAACACCTGCAAACACACACATACACACATATACACACACCATGAGTATTACAGCTTTTAAAGCACTTGTGCACATCATAAAAGCAATTTCTCGTTGCTGTGACCAAATTGCGAACGCTTTAGTACATCCTTTTATTGATTGTGTACGATTGTCTGCTGTTTCCTACAGTATCAGTTGGTTAAGTCACGTTGATCAAAATATAGTACACTGGTTTTTCACCTGAATAGTCTCAATATCCAAAACATCTCGGCTTCAGTTCATTGAACGCATGATGTGTGAAGCTAAATCTGGAATGTCACTAATGAAGGCATCAGATCAACCAGTCATCAACTCGTTCTATAAAACAGGTCAAAGTTGAATCTTACGAACCTTCGATTGGCGTCAAAACAATTTTTAAAAAAATGGATGAACAACCAAGAATCGAACGAAAAACTAGTACAGTAGAAAAAAAGTGAAAATCCTGTCAGATCTTTTACAATCAATATACAGTAAATATATCAATCATTCCAATCATAAGAAACCAAACTGTAGTTTACATCAGGAAACTGAAACCGTGAGCCATCATACAGACAGCGTGACTAAACATTTAGACGATCTTGTTTGGGACAATGACAGAAAGATTTGGAGAAAAGTGCAGGCTTCTGCAAGTAATCCATTGTGTTGTGCTGTTTGTACAAATTGTTTTGAGAAACGCACGCACTGGTTCGCAAAGATTTAGAATGATTTGAGAAATGAGACTGAATAAATCTGTTCTGATTTATAATCACACTCTTGGTGTCACCCAGATGAGGATGGGTTCCCTTTTGAGTCTGGTTCCTCTCAAGGTTTCTGCTTAAATACCATCTATGGGAGTCTTTTACATTCTGTAAACCTGCTTTAAGAAAACTTCCAATGTTAAAAGTGCTATAGAAATCGAGGTGAATCCTGAGAGTCTCAAAGGAGCGAGGCCTGGTGAACATGAACATGACTGACATCTCAGACATGAGCAGTGAAAGGACCCACTAAAAGGAAAGATTTCTTTCTCTCTATCTATTTCTTCCCTTCTTTTTGACTTTTTTAACAATTATTTTTCTCCTACATTTGCTCTTAATCTTCCTTTCCCCCTTTCCTTACTTTTGTCTTTCGTTCACCCCCCCTTTCCATCAACCCCCCCCTCTTCATTTTTTGTCCCAACTTCTTCGTCTCCTCCTTTTTTGTTTCTCATTAAGCAAAACCTTGACTTTTTTCTCCTTTATTTACTTTTCCCGTTTTTTGTAACATGTTTGTAAATTCAAACAAATGAAGTTATTTTTGATGTTTGGTGATAAACATCTGATGAATTATTCAGCTGCTACAACCACAGACTGGCACACATACACACACTCACACTCACACACACACACACACACACACACACACACACACACACACACACAGAAAAAGAGGTTCTCTACATTTCTGTAGATGATGTGGATTGTTTTCCATCACACTCATTTTGTCATGATTATGACTGCAAATAAAACAGAATTACAGTCCATGGGAAAGCAAGGAGAGAGAGAGAGAGAGAGAGAGAGAGAGAGAGAGAGAGAGAGAGAGAGAGAGAGAGAGAAAGATAGAGTGAGTGAAAGGAGCGAGACAGAAAAAGGTACCATTTAGACTTGCTGAGTTATAAGAGAGATTCAGTTACTATGGTAACAGCATCCATAAAGAGAAACAAACACACACACACACACACACACACATACACACACACACACACACACACACACACACACACACACACACACACACACACACAGTGTGTGCTCATTGTCCATTTATTTCTTTGATATGTTGCTAAATTATTAAAGCTCCTTTAACTAACAACGCTTTGGGCAGTATATTGCTTTTGCAGTGTGTGTGTGTGTGTGTGTGTGTGTGTGTGTGTGTGTGTGTCTTTGTTTCACTTTAAAGATATGTGTGTGAGTGTGTGTGTTTGTGTGTGTGTGTGTGTGTGAGAGAGAGAGAGAGAGAGAGAGAGAGAGAGAGAGAGAGAGAGAGAGATAGAGAGAGAGAGAGAGATAGTTAACAGGACATGTTTAAAAATCTTGGTGAGGATCAAATGTGAGCATGGATATTTGACCTTGTGGAAATTTTAGACTCACCAGGAAAATACATATATATATATATATATATATATATATATATATATATATATATATATATATATATATATATATATACTATAACCCAGCCATTAGGGTTGCACAAGCCAGTGCACTCTTAGTGCCGGTCCCAAGCCCGGATAAATGGGGAGGATTGTGTTAGGAAGGGCATCCAGCGTAAAAACGTGCCAAATCAAATATGCGGATCAGGAATCAGAATTTCATATCGGATCGGTCGAGACCCGGGTTACCAACGACCGCCACAGGTATCGTTAGCCAACAGGGTACTGGTGGAAATTGGGCTACTGTTGGCCAAAGGAGGAGAAGGAGAGGAGGATGACGTCTACAGAGACGGCAAGGAAAAGAGAAGTGGAAGAGAGTGGAGGTTCGGGTGGGCACTTTAAATGTTGGTACTATAACTGGTAAAGGGAGAGAGGGATCTGATATGATGGAGAGGAGAAAGGGTAGATATGTTGTGTGTTCAGGAGACCAAGTGGAAAGGGAGTAGGACCAGGAACATTGGAGGTGTTTAAACTGTTCTATCATGGTGTGGATGGAAAGAGAAATGGTGTAGTCATGATTCTGAAGGAAAAACAGTAAGAGTGTAGTGGAGGTGAAGAGAGTTACTGATAGGGTGATGAACGTGAAGCTGGAAGTTGAAGGGGTGATGATAAATGTTCACATGGTTTGTGCACTTATGCTCCACAAGTGGGTTGTCAGATGGAGGAGAAGGAAAAATTCTGGAGTGAGTTGGATGAAGTGGTAGGTGTACCTAGAAATGAAAGATTGGTGATTGGGGCAGATTTAAATGGGCATGTAGGTGAAGGGAACAGAGGTGATGGTCTTAAGGAGAGGAATGTGGAAGGGCAGATGGTGGTAGATTTTGCTAAAAGGATGGAAATGGCAGTGGTGAACACTTATTTTAAGAAGAAGGAGGATCATAGGGTGAAGTATAAGAGTGGAGGAAGGTGCACACAGGTGGACTATGTTCTATGCAGGAGATGCAACCTGAAGGAGATTGGAGACTGTAAGGTGTTGGCAGTGGACAGTGTAGCTAAACAGCATTGGATGGTGGTCTGTAGGATGTTTTCGGAGGTGAAGAAGAAGAGGAGGAGAGTGAGGACTGAAAGAAGAATAAGATGGTGGAAAACGAAGGAGGAAGACTGTCGTGTGATATTCAGGGAAGAGGTCAGACAGGGCAACTTCTGCAGAAGTGATAAGGGAGAGAGCTAGAAAGGTAAACAAAAAGGAAGACAATGAGATGTGGTGGTGGAATGAGAAAGTGCAGGACAGCTTAAGGAGAAAGATGTTGGAGAAACAGAATTGGGATCGACAGAGTGATGAGAAAAATAGGCAGGAGTACAAGGAGATGCAGCAGCAGGTGAAGAGGAATGTAGCAAAAGCCAAGGAAACGGCATATGAAGAGCTGTAGTAGAAGTTGGACACTAAAGAAGGAGAAAAGGATTTGTACCGATTGGCCAGGCAGAGTAGAGTAGAAGCATGGAGATGTTTAGGAGAGATGCAGTGGAGTTTTTAACAAGCTTGTTTAACAGGATTTTGGAAGGTAAGAGGATGCCTGAGGAATGGCGAAGGAGGACATGTATGAGGACAGTGTGACAGCAGTGAAGTGTGCAGTAGGAACAACTGACTGGATCAAGGTGGAGGTTGGACTGCATCAAGGATTGGCTCTGAGCCCGTTCCTGTTTGCAGTGGCGATGGACAGGTTGACGGACGAGGTCAGACAGGAGTCTCCATGGACTATGATGTTTGCAGATGATATTGTTATTTGTGGTGAGAGTAGGGAGCAGGTGGAGAGGAGCCTGGAGAGGTGGAGGTATGTGCTGGAGAGAAGGGGAATGAAAGTCAGTAGGAGTAAGAAAGAGTACATGTGTGAATGAGAGGGAGGGCAGTGGAGTGGTGCGGTTGCAGGGAAAAGACGTGGAGAAGGTGGAGGAGTTCATGTACCTGGGGTCAACAGTGCAAAGTAATGGAGAGTGTGTTAGAGAAGTAAAGAAAAGAGTGCCGGCAGGGTGGAGTGGGTGGAGAAGAGTGATAGCAGGAGTGATTTGTGATAGAAGAGTATCTGTGAGAGTGAAAGGGAAAGTTTATAGGACTGTGGTGAGACCTGCGATGTTGTATGGTTTAGAGACAGTGGCATTGAGTAAAAGACAGGAGGTGGAGCTGGAGGTAGCAGAGCTGAAGATGTTGACGTTTTCATTGGGAGTGACGAGGATGGACAGGATTAGAAATGAGTTTATTAGAAGGACAGCGCATGTAGAATGTTTTGGAGACAATGTGAGGGAGGTGTGATTGAGATGGTTTGGACATGTGCAAAGGAGGGACATGGGGTAAATCAGTAGGAGAATGCTGAGGATGGAGCCACCAAGAAGGAGAAAAAGAGGAAGGCCAAAGAGGAGGTTTATGGATGTGGTGAAGGAAGACATGCAGGTAGTTGGGGTGAAAGAGGCAGATGGGAGAAGCCGAAAGAAGAAGAAGAATAAGAAGAATATATATATATATATTCAGCCCAGAGAATGAATAAATAGAACGGCTCACTGGGGAAAACTCCAGAGCATCCTGATGTCCAGTCTGCCCCTGTTTTTAATTAACATTCATTACAGCCTCCTCTGGGAGAATAACAGCACTGAGGCTCTTCCTGTAACCTCTAATAAGGTCGGAGACATTTGTTTTGAATTTGTGTCCTCCACTGGGAGGTTTCTTAGAGAATCATCATCTCCATACAATCTATGGCCACATTTTAACCTCCAGGCAAAGACAATAAAACCAGTTTAGCCCAAAATGCTTACGAGTGATTATTTGGCTTTTGTTGTTTTTCTTATCGAAATATGATTACAATCTCAACATTCAACTGTGTAACTAATAACGATCCAATGTTTCGATTTATTTTCATGCATAATGGAGTTTAGATGTAATTAGTACAAAACCAGATGTTTAATTCCCTCACCTCTACTGCCTGTTTTTCTCAATCCATTTTACCATCAGTGGCAAAACAAATGCGCTCAATAAACGACTAAAAAGCATGAATAGTGCCATAAAATGCCACCGTGTCGAACTGCATAAAAGTCTGTTACATAAGAAAGCGAAAAAGAAAAAAGGTTTATTCAGTTTGCGAGCAAAACGCTGGAATTAATGGGTGTAGAATTTATTTTTATACGGTATACTGAATGGATTCTTGTAAAAAACAAAAAAAGGGTGCCAGTATTTCTGTCAATAAATATAGCATATGAACCATCTCTGATTATAGCAATAGGGGTGTCTTCATGGTATCGAAATTCCAAATCTGTACTACACACCTGTTTTAGATGCTAATCAAATGTTTTGATGTTTTTATATATAAATATAAAAAAAATGTAACTTTTGCTAATGAATGTGTCCAGGCTGAACATCCACCATGTAGATCACAAGCAGAGATGATGGTGATCAGGAACGTCTCTGTTCTCAGTCATGTTTACATCACTGACTCCCTCTGTCTCCTCCACGTTACCCCCAGACTTCTTGTTGCCTTCTGCCTTGCTTGTTGTGAGCTTCGTAAACTAGCCTACGTCTGTGGAGTTTGAGAGGCAGGAACTGATACACCAGTGGTAGATTGAAAAAGCCGCGCAATAACAGGAAACAGGTTGATGGGCTGCAAACGGTGCGTAATGAGAAGAAAAAATATTGATCATGTCACCAAATAGATTAAATCTAGAGTAACGAGTCTGGTTTGAAAATGTAAGAAGAAGAAAGTACCTCTTCCCACCTCTGGAGGACAGTAAATCTGTACTGCTACACAAGCTGCACATTCTTCTTCTTCTTTCGGCTGCTCCCATTAGGGGTCACCACAGCGGATCATCCTTCTCCATACCACCCTGTCCTCTACATCTGCCTCTTTCACACCAACTACCTGCATGTTTTCCCTCAGACGTCTTCATCCTTTCCTTCTCCTCCTTCGGCCAACAGTAGCCCAATTTCCACCGGTACCCTGTTGGCTAAGGATACCTGTGGCAGTCGTTGTTAACTCGGGCCTCGACTGATCCGGTATGAATTTCTTAATTGTGACCCACATATTCGATTTGGCACATGTTTTAAGCTGGATGCCCTTCCTAACACAACCCTCCCCATTTATCCGGGCTTGGGACCGACACTAAGAGTGCACTGGCTTGTGCCTCCCTAATGGCTGGGTTACAAGCTGCACAGTGACTACTCTAAAATACATATAGAAGAATATAATAAAATGGTTGCTGAAATGTGAGGGGTGTACTCACTTTTGTGAAATACTGTACATGTGATGATGATGCTGATGATGATTAAAATTTGAATCTGAAACCAAACAGCTTCCGATCAGTTTTGAGGAAAAGTTTGACTTCAGCTACTTCATTTGTCTACTATTTTAATAACTTGGCTGCTTTTTTCAACGGAATATTCAACTCAAACTTTATTTTATATCTTGTCCTAGTGTATACAGAAAACGTATTGAGAAAACCAAATATACAGTAGCTACCTAAAAAAGAAGGGGTAACCTTGTTGTATTCAAGCTTCTGGACCAGCTCTACTGCTGCTATAGTAACACAAACTAACATACACACTGTATGCATTTAAAAAGCTGATAACTAATCTTTATTTACTGATAGAAATTTAAATGTCTTGCAATACAGTGAATAAGCCCACTGGATAAGAGGTTATACCACGCCAGTCTCAGCATGTTAATGGGCTGATGATTTATTAAATCAGCCGATAATAATCTGGATGAGCAGATGTGCTTACAGCAGCTTACAGATGTGCTTATTTTCTACCGCTAAGCTCCAGGCACGTTACACACAGAGGACATTCAGTCACATTCACGCATTATTTCACAAGCAGGAGTGCAGCTATACTGAGTATCTGCAGGATTGTTGTGCAGCTTTTCTGCTTTTGTACAAGAAATCGATATCAAATAACATTTTGGCTTATTTTGGCTAATTTATGGGAAATAATTCCAAAAGACCACAGAATACTGTTGTACTAAATATCAGGAATCTGAGAACGCCACTTGTGTGATCGGAGCAGTGGACCGGAATCTGCCTGTTGTACAGGGTGGCGCAGGGTACATTTTTGACCCCTTGCTGTTAGTTATAATGGAGCAGTGAAGTGGTGCACAACGAGCACTTTCTGAAAAGCCTTTTAATAGAATGGTGATAATGTGAGTGTGTTACCAGTTAGGACGCCATGAGTAGATTCGACACGATCATGACGTCCTAACCAGTGCTCGAATTGAGTCTTATGGGGGTCCCCAGTTGTTGTGTAATTCATATATTTTTTACTAAAATATTCTTGTGGACCCCACTAGGTCTATTTGTTATTTGTAATGGGGGGTCCCTAATGCCTTAATGCCCCCAGCCCCCCCTCAATTATCACCATTTTTATAAAAGCTTTTACAGTGAATGCTCGTTGTGCACCACTCTACCACTATATTATGTAGTGTTTGTGGTAGTGGTTTGGGTGGTGGTACTGGTTGTGCTGGTGGTAGTGGTTTGGGTGCTCGAGTTGAGGGGGGCTGGGGTGGGGCATTAAGGCATTAGGTACCCCCATGACAAGTAAAAAATAGACTTAGGGGGTCCCCAAGATTATTTTAGTAAAAAATATATAAATTATATAAAAAAACAACTGGGGACCCCCTCCCCCATAAGACTTGACTCAATTTGAGCACTGGTCCAGACGTAATGATGCTAAAATTCCCTTTGTACAGCTCTCCCACTATCACCATTTTTATAAAAGGTTTTACAGTGAATATTCATTGTGCACCACTCTACCACTCCATTATATCTAACAGCAAGGGGTTCAAAACGAGCCGCAGGGTCAACAACTCCTAGTTCCAAAATGTATGTTTCCTTGCACCACCCTGCATCATTGTACTTTATATTAAAGTGCTGAAAAATCGTCAGATCTAATTGGCAACTGGTACCTGAAAATCCACATTGCTCTCTTTCCATTTCTCTCTCTCTCTCTCTGTGTGTGGAGAACATATCCTCCTGAGGTACCAGTGATCCTGCTTTCTCAACTGGTCTGATTCATTCTGATGCCCTGATGGAATACTCTTTAATTGGAAACCACTCTCTGCTGCTGCTGATGTTCTCTCCTGGACAGACTAAGGATCCATGAGGTTACTGTGGAGAATTAAACTCAAGAACCATGAAGATGGATTTGAGCTGTAATTAATATAAACAGTCTGCTACAGTGGATTAGCGCTACAATTGCCATGAACAGTTTTAAACTCGAGTGTTTAACAGGGAACAACTGATAGCCTCAATAAGGATGAAACCGTAATGAATGGACGTTATCTCGGTGTCTCCAGGATAAGGGATTCCCTTTTGAGTCTGGTTCCTGTCAAGGTTTCTTGCTCTTTCTCCCACCTCAGGGAGTTTATCCTTCATAGTGTAAATATAGTGTAAAGTGTTGGTTGGTTTCTAAGGTTATAATTAGACAGATGATGGTAGTGATTGTGGTGGTTGTGTTAATTGTGGATGTGGTGGTTGTGGTGGTGGTTTTAATGGTAGTGGTAGTGTTTGCAGTGGTGGTTGTGGTAGTGTTTGTGATAGTGGTTTGGGTGGTGGTACTGGTTGTAGTGGTTTGGGTGGTAGTAGTGGTTGTGCTGATGGTAGTGGTTGTGGTGGTGGTTTTAATGGTAGTGGTAGTGTTTGTGGTGGTGGTTTGGTAGTGTTTGTGGTAATGGTTCGGTGGTGATAGTGGATGGGCTGGTGGAAGTGGTTGTGCTGGTGGTGGTGGTTGTGATAATGTGGTGTGGTGGTGGTAGTTGTTGTGATGGTGGTAGTGTTTATGGTGTAGTGGTTGTAATAGTATTGTTGGTGGTAGTGTTTGTGCTGGTGGTTGTGGTTGCGGTACTGGTGCTGGTTGTGGTAGTGGTGGTTGTTGTGGTAGTAGTTGAAAGCTGTGCCGGTAGTAATGGTTGGGGTGGTTGTGGTGGTAGTAGTGGTGGTTGTGGTGGTGGAGATAGTTGTGGGGTGATTGTGGTGGTAGTGGTTGTGGTGGTAGTAATGGTGGTTGTTGTGGTAATAGTGGTTGTTGTGGTAGTAGTTCTGATAACTATGCTGGTAGTAATGGTTGTGGTGGTTGTAGTTGTGGGGGTGGTGGTTGTAACGTTAGTGTATGTGCTGGTGATTGTGGTTGCGGTGTTGGTGCTGGTTGTGGTTGTGGTAGTTTTGTCTGATTAAGAGAAAAACAAAGAGAGGCAGGTGAAGAAACAACTGTTAATAAAGCTGCTGAAAGAAAATAGTTAATAAATTCTACAATAAATACATCAATAAATGACTAAAATGAACTCCAGGCTGTTTCACAATGCCTAACAAAATGTTTAACAATTGTACCAAAAACAAAAAAATAATAATAATATCAGTCATTACCTTTGTCTCAGCTTTTTTTTATTAAACACTGCACTTTTAATCACACCATTATTGTAAATGATTTTTTTGTAGCGTCACTGAATTTCTCAATCGTATTTCTTTATATTGTTCTTCTTCTCCTTATTGTTATTATAACAATTATTATTATAATTTCTGACGTTACACAATTGTATGTTTTAGCAAAGCCAGATAAGAGACAACACTTTATAATGTTGAGGAGTGTATAAAGCACATTCTTCTGCGAAATTCTTATAAAACAGAAGTGCTTTTACTAGGAGCTCATGCAGCTAGATGTAAGCTTTCTGATGAGACAATATCTCTTGATAATCTTTCTGTCTCATCATGTGCAGCAGTAAAAGACCTTGCTGTTATTATTGACAGTAGTTTTTCCTTTGAGGCTCCTGTGAATAACATTACCAGGAACTCCTTCTTTCATCTTAGAAATATTGCTAAAATAAGAAATATGATGCCATTACATCATGCAAAATAAAACAATTTGATACTTTTGTTACATATAGATTAGAATATTGTAATACCTTACTGTTTGGATGTTTGAGTAAGTGCATATTTAAGCTTCAATTAGTCCAGAATTCAGCAGCAAGGATCCTTACAAAAAATACAATAAAATGTATTCACATCATTCCTTATCTTTTATCCAATCTACACTGGCTGACATATACAGCACTGAATGGTTTTGCACCATAGTACCTCAGCAAACTTTAGTTCCATTATGATCCCCCACACCTACTTTGATAAAAAGGTGCAGGCTATTTGTTGGTACCTTTAAATAATGTCACAGCAGGGGGCACTCTCTCACAAAAGCCCCATTATAGAACAGCCTTCCAATTAAATATTTGAGACTCAGACACAGTCTCAGTGTTCAAGTCCAGAAAGAAAACATATTTATTTAGTCAAGCCTATGTCAGTAGGATTTCTTAATTAAAGGAGCAGATCTGGAGGGATCATGAATAGTGAGCGTTTTGGTGAACTGGATATTTGGATGTTGTCAACCCCCCACTCTCACCCGTTCACTCATGTTTATTGATGGTGGTGTGGTGGGACGTCTTGTATCTCAGAGATCCTCATGTCTGTCTTGCCTTTTGGCTCTCCCTTTTAGTTATACGACAATAGCTAGTCTTGCCCCCGGATTACACTGTACAGCATGGGTATTCAACCGGGGGTCCGTGATCCCCATTGGGTCCGCGGTGGTACTGCAGGGGGTCTGCTAATGAATTATAAATATAATAAATATGTGTAAAAACATAAAAAAAATATATTGTATATATCAGTGATCCTGTCCCTTTTTCTTATTTACGGGTCCACCTAATCCACGTGAGCAGCTTTAAAGATCCATGACGTTACTGAGCAACATAAGAACTTTGAGTTTGGATTTCGACTGTAATTAATATTAACTGTCTGCCACAATGGCTCAAGACCACAGTTTGCATGAACACTTCTGCATTTAAACACTCGAACAGTACAGGAGGCAATGTAATTCATTACCGTACTTAAGTAGCTTTTTCACATATCTGTGCTTTACTGAAAAATTTCCATTTGGGGAGACTTTTTCACTTCACTACATTTCAAAGTCAAATAACTTTTTACTCCACTACATTTTGTGAAATCAAACATGCATCGAGTTACCAATTAGGGTCCCTCTGTTTTAAACTTGTTTTAATTGGCACTTGGTGTATCTACTGATCACCAACATACAGTTTAACAGCAAGCAGAACATTTTGTGAGGAAAAAATGATGAAAGAATCTCCTGACTCGAACTCGCCACAACACACGTGACCTCATTTGTGCGATTTCTTTTAAAGTAGTTAAAAAGAAGGTTTTAGGCTCATAATTTGAATAAATATTAATCAGTGTTGGACTCATTCTACTAATAGATCAGTGTGCTGAGAGTCACATTAGAGTGTTTTCACATAAACTGAGTTGATTAAGTAAAGAGTCTTGTAACAAAAATGATAATAGGAACTTGTAGTTATAATAAATCATAGTACTTTGGATACTTATGTACTTTTGAAGGCAAATACTTTTGTACTTTTACTCAAGTGAAAGTTTAAATGGACACTTTTAGTTTTACTGGAGTCATATTTTATCGAGTGTATCTCTACTTTAACTCAACTGCATGGTTTTTGTACTTCCTCCATCACCTCAATAATGATGGAAATGGAATGAATGGACATTCGGGAATGAGGACGAGAATGGGATCCCTTTGGAGTCTGGTTCCTCTCATGGTTTCTTTCTTATACCATCGCAGGAAGTTTTTTTCTATTGTTACTACTGGCAATTACACAAGGCTTTTAATTCCTTTCAATCCTACCGTTGGTGCGTTCATACACGTTCTTTCTGGGAAACGCAGATCTCCATCACTGAGGTCACCTTCTCCGGGTTGTGTGTATATATGTATGTGTATGTGCGCAAAGCTTTCAAGGGCATGATATATTACTCTACATTTACAGATTACATCTATTGTAAAGAATACAAAGCCCACAACAAAGCTCATAACTTTTTTTTGCCCCACCTCGCTAATGTCATAAGATTCATTGTAGAGGTATTTTAGATTTTTTTCTGCCTGAGGATTGTGACAGAAATACTACAGAGATGCATCAGTCTGTGTGCACTGAGCCGCTGGGTTTTCCCTCCTCTCCGATCGATCTGATCGGCTTGTCTCGTCGCCGTCCTGCTCCATCGCCACACTGTCTTCCAGAGGGGAAAACGGTGTGGAGCTAAAAATCTGCAAATCCGTATTATTAAGATCCTAAAGGAATTTAGATCAGGGGCTCCAAATTGTTTTGTGGATGTTATTAATCGTGTCCACGTTCCTTAAAATTTTCGTTTCTCATCACGCTTGTGAATCCATAATGAATACATAAAATTTCTAATTTTTTGTCAAATACTGTATCCAAACAGATACAGCACGACAGGTATGGTCAAATTTTCCAATTCGCGTCGGTGCATCGGCATAAAAGTGAACAACTTGATGCATCAATTTGAAGAAGTGTGTTGAAGAAGTGTGCACGATGCATTGTTTTTGCATCGGTAACAAACTATTTATTAATATATAATTATCAGTAGACGCTCTATACTATAATTATTTCGAAAGTGACCAATGATTTGTGACCAATATTTAATATGTGTATATCAATACGACGTATCGCAAACACTACGGAGGTCACATAGTATATAGATTAACATGGCAGAGGTAGAGCTGCATCTTCCTGGAGAATATTCAGGAAAAGAACGTCAGGTTTTATTTCATCTTTTATCTTTTTCTCTCTTTTTTTTTGCTCTACAAAGGCCTGTTTGTGAAAGGGCCACACTTTAGAAGTTAGAAGGCACTTATGAAAATTAATTATATGCTGTTTGTCTGAACCAAAGAAATAAAAGCAAACTATGTGTACCACTTTGTGCCACTCTGGAGTGTTTAAAGGCTCTGGCATGGAGAAGCTGGTGCTGGATCTGTGATGATCACAAATGCTGAGCTCAGTAGCTCCTAGTTTTTTAAACATAAAGACTGTATAAGACTGTAGAAAAAACATTACTTATAATCTTATACTCCAGTGCTCATGTTAGTTCTCCAGTGTTCTTTATTGTGGAAAGATTTATGATCAAACTCTTGATGTCACCCAAATGAGGATGGGTTCCCCTTTTGAGTCTGGTTCCTCTCAAGGTTTCTCATAACATCTAAGGGAGATTTTCCTTGCCACAGTCTCCACGGCTGCTCATCAGGGATAAACACACATCGTTCACCTTGACTGTTGATTTCTGTAAAGCTACTTTGAGACAATGTCTGTTGTGAAAAGCGCTTTAGAAATAAACTTGACTTGACTTGACTTTGAATTGAATAGCATCACATTTTTTCCATTGCATCGTAACAGGGGGGAATCGTATCGCATCGCATTGGTAGCTTTAACGTATCGTATTATTGGCTATGCATCAAGATGCGAATCGATATGCACATCACTATAGTACGACATGCAGTAAAATGCATTTTACGACTGATCAGTGACATGAAAAGGAATAAAAAATAAATAAATTGAGAATTAAAAAACAGAATAGAGGAATAAAACAGAGTTTGCAATAAAACAGAAATTCATAGAATGTACAGAATTTAGTTGGGGTTCCACATCAAGAGATTTTTACTTCTAAGTGTGTCAAGGAAGCAAAAGTGGACTACAACAGCATGCTACAGATCATCCAGCTTCAGAGTTCATGATTGTGACAACCCCAGGCGCTTAATTGGTCTGCAGGTTTTGAATAATTTTCTACAGCAGCAGCTCTGACAGTAGCGCAGGTGCGGTTCACAGGTTTATATTAATACGCTGGTTCTAACGCGTCGCACGGGATTTGTACGGCAGACGCTGTGAGTTTGCATTACTTGGTTTCTCAGTAACAGGAAAAGCTGTGCAGGTTTTGCTTGTTTTATTCATTTCTAAAGAAAAATTGAAAAAAAGTGTTTATAGCTGCTATAATGTAAGCGATATGTTGCAATGTTCACCAGGACTGATGAGGATGGACAGGACTAGAAATCAGTTTATAAGAGGGACCAAGTTTTAGTGGGATGTTTTGGAGACAAGGTAAGAGAGAAGCGATTGAGATGGTTTGGTCATGTGTAGAGGAGGGACATGGGATATGTGAAGCGGTGGAATGCTAAGGATGGATCCACCAAAGGGAGGTTTATGGATGTGGCAAGGTGGTTGGTTTGAAAGAGGCAAGAACATCTTCCCAGGATAGTGGAATGTGGAATAAGACGTTCACATACAAATAGGTGTCCACCAACTTTTGACCATATAATGTAGGAAACAACATCAGGATGGGAACAGTAATGTTTCTCTGCACCACACCAGTCAATTTTTTTAATGCCATTTTCCTTATAAGTTCCTAATTCAGCGTTTCAATCTTCACCCTAGTAAGGCACTTTATCTTTAATTGAAACGAGGGATCTGATGTTTTTTTTATGGCTGAACTCTGATCCTGGACTCTACAATGATGTTCAGCTCAATTCTTCAGTCATCCAAGAGCTTATCTAAGAAACCTTCCTGGAAACTAGAGAGAGAGAGCTGCAATACAGTACAGAAAGAAAAAAGCTAGTTGCATTTATAAATGTCAATCTGTGACACCTTAAACATCAGAGGTAACATTTAGAACTGAAATCACACTTTTCCCAGCTTCTCTTTTTTCATCCAGTGAGAAGCAAAATTTTCATCTAGTACACAAGGGATGGTGAGTTTCTCAGATTCACGTCGGTGCATCGGCATAAACGTTAATGATGTGATGCATAGATTTTAAAAAGTGTGCATCCGATTCAAGTTGACATTTATATCATGATGCATTGATGCATAAAAATCTATTTATTTACATATTATTATAAGTAGATACGATATTTTTGTAATATTTTGAAAGAAAAAAGAGAAAGAAACCAATCATTTCTAGGCAATATTTGATACGTAGATCGATTTCTCCACGCTGAACTATTATTCGAATGCGTTCTCTCAGCACCGCAGCTGCTACGTGAATATGACGTATCACAAGACTACGGAGACCGAGGCGTGTCCTGAGAGTCACATAGAATACAGATTAACATGGCAGAGGTAGAGCTGTAACTTCCTGTTTGTGAAAGGGTCATGCGTTAGAAATCAGAAGGCACTTAAGTTCTTTTAAAGCTATAGTTCAAAAGTATATACTTATGCAATCACTAGTTTTTATTTATTTACTTGTCGGACAGACCTTCTGTTCTCTCACGGCTTCTCTTCACAACAAGAGATCAAGTTCATGTTGTTTGAGTCAATTTAGTTAAATGACTTATTTAAGATTTAAGTGCATGGTTTTGTTTAAATGTGTATTCAGAACAATTACATTGATTAGTGTAAAAAGGAACCTAATAATTGTATTAAGGCATGCACTGAAATGCTGGAAATGTCCATTTCAGGACTCACTGAGCAGAACGACTTAAATGCATGAGAAGCGAGTATTAGACTTGTCTTGACTTAAGGAGTGCGAACCATTTTCAGGACAAAGTCATTGCAAAACCACATAGAAGGGAAATGTGGTGCTTTAGATTTTTGAGGGTTTTTGAAGAAACTAAATGAAGAATGACCCTGGGGTGATACTGGTTTGTTCACATTCGGTTCACACTGTTCATCTGGGTCAAAATTGGAAATGATGGACTTGCGGCGTTTTTCTACTTTAACGAATATTCTCCTTTGAGGTTGGAACAGACTGAAAAATGTATTGATAAAAAATTATAATGTACTGATTCGGTTCAGCTGGAACTTTGTTCTGGCATCCCATAATTCCGAAAATAAATACTCATTATTCCGAAAAAGAGGGACATACTACAGTGCAAAATAATGATGAAATGTGTCAACTCACTCACTTACACTATACGGACCAAAGTATTGTGACACTGGACTTTTCCAGCCATAGGTGGTTCTTGGCCAAACTGTTACCACAAAGTCACACAACTGTATTGCATATCATTTTCCCTTTGCTTGAACTAGGAGACCCAAATCTGATCCAAAACCCCTGTGCACAAGGACGGTTCCATGAAATTATGTTTTACATGGTTTGGAATGGAAGATCTCTTGCTAAAGAGCTTTGACCTCAACCCTATTGAGTACCTTACTAACTAGCTGAATCTCCACAAACACACTCCAAAATTTACTGGAACATCTTCCCAGAAGTGTGGAGGTTATTATAACAGCAAATGGGGACTGAATGTGGAATGGGATGTTTCAAGAAGGACCATAATCCAAGAAGGAAAATTCAGGTAAACATTTTCTGTAGCATATAAAAGAAAATGGCTGCCAATAACATTATGTTACATCACGCCACGTCCTAAAACACATCAGGATAGCATTTAAGAAGTTTAACTAGATCGACTGATGAGAAATGCCATTTTGTTTTTGAGAAGAAGGGTTTTAATGCAGCTTTCAGAAAAAGCTGTGATGAGTTTACTGGGCTCTGAAGCTTGCTCTCACATAAACTGGTAAACACCTTTCTTCAAACAAACGAGTTCAACTCTTAGCCATGTCTGAAGCTCTGCAGACTGCGTAGGCGAAATAATGACAGCTCCAATTATGGCTCCCTGCCAAGCAGATTACTACCTGGCATGTAAGAAATGATTGTGGACAGGCGAGTGGAAAAAGTGCTGTTTGAAGTGAGATCTTTTGCAGAGGTGGGCAGGGGATCTCGGGAGAAAGAACAGGCTGTGGAACGGTGTTGGATTGTCTGTCATGGCTGTGAGGCTTGACTCAAAATGCTGGAAAAAGAGTTCAATCCTATTAAAGTACAAAGCTTTCAGTCTTGTCAGGGACGATATCACAACCTAGATAGCGATCCTGTATGTAGCATGATATTTGAGATGTTCTTTAAGGAACCATCGTGGAAATAAATGAACTGGTCTGGAATTGAATTTTGCTAAAGAATGTAAAGCAGAAATGCCCAAAGTTGGCCCCTGGTGACCTTTGATTTGTCCATCCATGCCAAATTTTACATTAACTGCATGTGGCAGACACCCTTAAGCAGAGTGACTTACATTTTTGTCATGCAACTGAACAGCAGTGGTGGGATTGTAACTTAAAACCTTTTAATTAGAAGGCAATAACCACTGAACTGCCACTTCCCCATAGGTAGGTAGGTAGGCAGGCAGGCAGGCAGGCAGACAGGCAGGCAGGCAGGCAGAAAAAGGTTGGCCTTTTTGCATCTAGGAATCGTGGGGTGCAAACATTTTGGAAAATCCATTCTGGATGTTTTCCCTCCAGACCACCAGAGGGTTCCCTTCTCCGAATTTTTCACTGCTTCACTGGTTATCCTTTGCACTTCCTGTTCACACTTTATTTCAAGCACATCTTTTTTTCTGTAATTAGACAGTTTTTAATATGGTCGTGACCTTTAGTACGAATTTAGTTAGTATTCTAAGTTGTCTTTTCTTGACTGTCAAAACTAAAAGCTCAGCCTTTCGCACTACGCTTTCAAGATTCTAGGGGCGTGGCTTTAAAGCAATACACAAAGCGCAAACATTTTATTTTTATGTCTATTTAATGTCTAAGTAATTTTTTTTTTAAATATACAGACTGCTTCAGTATATAATTGGTTAATATCCAAGATATTTTAATAACCGCAACAAGCAGGTGATAACTTTATAGATGGGGGTCTTATACTCAATGCTTGCTTGCTTTTTATCCAAAGTTATTTTTTATTGAGAAAGGGTCACAGCGGAGCATTTGAGTGGTCAAAGAACCTAACAGCAGCAGTTTGCTGATGGCGGATCGGAGCTCATGACTTCAAAGTACATCGATTTTACCAAACCCACTAAATTCACCATGACCCTCAGACTCATGCAATCATACTTCATTTTCACCGTGTGGAATTTATGATTGTGAATAAATCATAATCTTCTATATAAAGGGATTATTACCAATAATTGATTATGAGCAAAAAACAATTGCATTAGGGTGTATGTGCACCATCGGTGCTTAGACCCCTAATTAATTACATTATTTGAATATAGAGTTATATTTTGGCTGTTTATTGGAGCCAGGTAGGTTTTTGTGTACCTTTCACAATTTATTTTCAGTTGTATGTCCTCCAGTTTAGATTATTTGCAGGTGTCTTTAATTTGGTTAAGTTTCTTTGTTTAATGTTCCCCGCTTTAAGAACCAGAGCCATACAGGGTTTGTTGCATATGCTAATTTCCACAGCATTTTTTTTTTTATAAAGGGGTTTCTGGATTTCCTTGAACAATTGATGTAATTTTTTTATATACTAGTTTCTATGAGAATTTTAACTTTGTTTTTTCTTTTTTTTTTGCAGAAATCAATTCAACGTCCGGGATGTTTCCCAGAACTGTATTCCCCCTTTATACCAGTATCGGAGGAAAAAAGAACAAGAGCTTGAGGAAGCTTTGAAATCTCCCAGCACCCTACAGTACGCTTCTCTTGCAGGATTTAATATTTAACGCTGACCTATTTTAAAAGCTGCGGGGTACGATATTTCGGTCCTGCTCAGGGAGCTTAAAGTAGCCTAAGGAATAGGGCTGAGACTGAGTGTAGTGTCCTCTTGAAGCTTTCGTATGGAGTGGAACAAAAGCGATGGGGATAATTAACAGAATCGTACAGCAGAATTCCAGGCGTTTTGCAGATGTGTATGTGACGCATACTGGAAATAACAGGGGGGAAAATCTGTTTGTGGTGGTACGACGCTCAAAGAAGTAGGACACATCTCCAAACATACACAAGCACATTGCTGTGCAAATAATGCCTTGTTTGAGCCCATGGGTGTATATAATGGGGCGATTCATTCATAATAGCCCAAGGAGAACACAATCACCATAGCAACCTCAAAGAGGTGTATAATTTGTTGTTTCTTTTGCAGCCTAGCAGACAAAAATGTTTTCTGCTTCCCTTTTATATCGAATATTACTACACGCCAGTGCTATTACCCGGTCAGCAGTTGTTCCTGTCTAAGCCTCTCTTCAAGCATCACTGAGGATTAATCCTGGCAAATACTCTGCAAAACCCGAGTGTGAGCCTCGCCGCCTGCCAGCCTTTAAATTACGTCCTGTCCTATCCTTCTACCTCATTATTCAGCGCCGCTCGTGCTACTGTTATCACCTCGGGGCTGAAGTACAGAACGCTAACGCTAACCAGAGCGAACTCAGACACGCTCACCTCTTTGAAGTCTTCAGGCCGACACGGCTTTCCCCTGAAGTGGCACGAGAGAAGCATGTCTCTGATGTCATGGCCCGTTCGGTTATAGAACTCCAGCATGTTAAACGGACGCGGCTTAAAGTTCTGGAAGTCGGCTTTGATCTTCAGAGCCTCCAGAACGCTCTCCTCGACCAGGTGAACATCCCGGATCTCGTATCTGAAATGGCGGGGAGAAAATAAAATGATGGAATTAGGTTACAATTTTTTGGAGAAACAGAAGCTCCAGGTTTGACATGAAACACAGGGATGGATGCACAAAGCCTCAGATTGGATTTAAGACCACTAGACTGTTGGAAAATCCCAAGTTGACGAGCCAAAGGGAAGGCAGGATGGAGCCACCTGTTAGTCAGAAGACCCTAGTTGGGCAAGAAAGCTCATAGTAAGAGGAAAGCAACAGAACTGAAGCTAAACTTGGAAGAAGATAAGCCTCAGAAGGAAATTGGTTAAGGCTCTGGGTCACTGATTGGTAGGTCGGGAGTTCAAGCCCTGGTATTGCTCTGCTGCCACTCTTGGGGCTCTTGAGCAAGACCCTTAACTCTTTTTGCTCTTGGAGAACTGTATCATGGCTGACCCCTGCTTCCTAGCATTGCTGAAAAATGCTAAATAGCATTTCACTGTTCTGGAATGTGCATGTGAGAAGTAAAAAGAATAAACTTTTTTTTTAAAGGGGAACACATTTACAGCCACTAAACTTCAACGCTCTTTTATACAACTTTATAACCGCTTTATCTCTGTTAAGCTGCTTTGAGACAATGTCCATTGTTAAAAGTGTTATACAAATAAAACATTTATTAAATTCAATCAAAAAGACTCCTTCATATTTGGCAGAAAGCCACAGATCAGGTAGCATCAGATACGGCACCTCAGGAAAGGCAGGAATAAACCTTAAAGTGGACAGAAGGCCCTTGATTGAGTAGAAAGCCCCTGACTGGGTTATTCTTTTTTCTTTCTTTATTTTTTTTTTTTAATTAAATAAAGTAAATTTTGAGCCAAATGTACTAAATAACATTTTCCTATCATATACAAGTGGAAATTTCTACGACTGAACGAATGCATGAAAATTCTCAAAAATGAAATATTCGAGGGATTTGTTTTCGTCATTAAAAATTCAAAGCCCTATGAGAAAATCGTGTTAAAGATAGTGATTGAAGAGGATTTGATGCCTCTGACAAGTGAACCACAGGACAGCAATTAAACCACCATGCATTTTCCCTCGAATCACGGTCGATAAATGAATTCCTAAAGCATTAAACCAATTAAATTTGACAGAACAAAGAGAATGTAAGAGTGTGTGCATGTCCCTTGATAAAAGTGTCATTGAGTGAGATTACAGCTGCATGCACGACTAAAGTCAAATCTGAACCCCAGTCACACCGTTGCTCCAGTGTACCGCAACACTGCAGTAGGGGGAAAACGTTCGCTCTGTATCCTACTGCCAAATGGCAGATGATGTTAAAAGCAGAGCCAAAAATAACATCTCATCTCACGATTCTGTGCACAAAAGTTTCACTTCAATAACCCCCGAGGCCTTATCCAGCCCCACTGAGCGCTTTACCTGGGGAAGAAACATTTCTAAACATGATTTCTGATGACCGTTTGCTCCGTGGGTTCTGCAGAACCACCGGCAACAGAACTCGACTGCCACTGAATATGCTTCCTCTCAATGATGCACTTATACACACATACACACCCTGCTGACACTGGATGCTTCTAATGTCATTGTTGGATTTGACCTCATTAACCTCACACCTTTCTTATGGGGAGGCACAAATGTTCAATAGTCTGAAGAAGTTACCAAATAATTTCATGCACTAATCTGTGTTTTCGTGAAAGTCCTTGTAATTAGTGGGATATCAACATATGTTTCAAACAGAAAGCGTTTTTTTTTGTGTGTAGAAATTATTTGACAATACTTTAGTTTTATCATATGAATGCTAAAAATGTAAAGAATAGAATTTGCAGTAATATTCTAATATTGCAGTAATATTCTAAGAGAAGAGACTGGATTAAGGCTTTGTTAAAACAAAAATAGATGAGTTTTTATAAAAAATGGAATAGAATAGAATAGAATAGAATAGAATAGAATAGAATAGAATAGAATAGAATAATGCTTCGTGAAAACAAAACAGCATAAAGTTGTATGTGAATAGAATATAATAGAATTGGATAGAATTAAATTGAATTAAATTGAACTAAATAATGGTTTTTATTAATAGAAGAAATTGCATCTTTATAGGACTATAATACAAGAGTTTTACGCAAACAGAACAACTTACTCATAATAGAATAGGAGTGAATTGAATTAAATAATGATTTCTGATAATAAAATTATTTGCAGCTTTGTGAGATTATAATACAGTTAGAGTAGAATAGAGTATAATAGAGTTTCAGTAAAACATAAAGCTTACCCATTGATTTGAATAGAATAAAATGCTTTATGATAGTAGAATAGATTGCAGGTTGGTGAAACAATAATACAATAAAATTATATGAAAACAGAACAAATTACTGAGAATAGAATAGAATAGAATAGAATAGAATAGAATAGAATAGAATAGAATAGAATAATGCTTTGTGAAAACAAAACAAAAGTTAGTGGGAATAGAACAGCATAGAGTTGTATGTAAATAGAATAGAATAGAATAGAATAGAATAGAATAGAATAGAATAGAATAGAATAATGCTCGTGAAAACAGAACAAAAGATAGTGGCGATAGAACAGCATAAAGTTGTGTGTGAATAGAATAGAATAGAATAGAATAGAATAGAATAGAATAGAATAGAATAGAATAGAATAGAATAATGCTTTGTGAAAACAAAACAAAAGTTGATGGTGATAGAACAGCATAAAGTTGTGTGTGAATAGAATAGAATAGAATAGAATAGAATAGAATAGAATAGAATAGA
>NC_060900.1:25856165-25903665 GCF_014805685.1 Silurus meridionalis
TAATGTCACTATGCACTTGCAGCCTTGATACTGACAGCTATGACTCCTGTCTGACCTCATCCATCAACCTGTCCATCACCACTGTTAACAGGAAAGGTCTCAGAGCCGATGACAGCTTAATGGTTTGGGGTTGTTTTGTGCAGGGATAGTTGGAGACCATTATATACTTCAACTCCCACCATGCAATTCTGTCTACAGCTCATTAAAACCGACTTCTCCATACAACAAGCTCTGTAAGTTATTTAGAAATGAAACAGACGTTTCCGAATCTCCTGCTCAGTTACTGCACCGAAATCCTACTGAACTGCTCTGTGATAAACTAGATCTTTGTTACATGTTTTGCAAGAGGCAAGGCAAGTATTTCAGCTAAATATTCAGAGAAACACATTGCTGAGAGCATGTACATTTTTGAATGAAAATAAAATGCAGTGAAGTGTGCAGTAGAAACGACAGACTGGTTCAAGGTGGAGGTTGGACTGCATCAAGGATCGGCTCTGAGACCTTTCCTGTTAACAGTGGTGATGGACAGGTTGATGGACGAGGTCAGACAGGAGTCATGGCTGTCAGTATCAAGGCTGCAAGTGCATAGTGACATTATTATGTAATATAATAGATGCTGTTAAATAACTTTCTCCATACCTCCCTTCTGATTGGCTGAGGCTCCTGCCTATCATTTGATCTCTTTTGTCTAATAATCCAACATTATTAGAAATATTGAATGGACATTCTTGTTAGTGTTGACTAATGAACACCTGAATAGAGCAGAGAGTGCATGATATATACGCTGTCCCTCGCTTTCAAGCTGTTCCTCCTTTTCCCTTTATCCCTCTATCTTTCTCCTACCCCTCCCGTTTCGCTCTCAAACTCTCCCCCTTTTTTTGCATCTGAATGTGGGTTAAAAATGACTGGCCATATGGCAGTCGCAGGTGTATCGGCTCTAGCTCTCTCTCTCTCTCTCTCTCTCTCTCTCTCTCTCTCTCTCTCTCTCTCTCTCTTTTATCCGGTGTTTTCAGTCATCATGCCCAGACAGTCTGAAGGACATTACATGCTCTTTATACAAGGCTTTGAATGCTCTCAGGGAAATGGACTATAAAACCTGAAGCACCCATGACCAGAGATGAATGTTTTTTTTTTTATTTTTATTTTTTTTTATTTCCACCCCTCAGGGTCTTTCAGGGCCATTTCATTATTGCTGAACAAATCTGTAGAAAGAGAATATTACGAGGGAATATTAGGATGAAATAATGATGCGCAAAATCGTTAAAAAAACTTTTCATCCAAGCTCAAGGGCACGCCTCATTTGGTAGCAGTGTTTAACGAGTGTTTGACATTTCATTATGAACTTTGCGGATCGTCGTCCTGAAATCATTGGCGCACATGGGGGAACGACGGAGTAATAATTATAGCGTAATAAAAGCGTGCTGCAATTTAACAATCGGATTTCCTAAAAAATAAGTCGTCGCGCTTTATCTTTTATTTGTTTATCGTTATGTAATTCTGCATTCTGTAATATGCAAATGCCTTATAATAGTTATCATTTATTCAGTACAATGCTGTGCAGCTTCTTGAGCAGACTGAAGAATCGTGAACTTTGCATGGCAGCTCCACAGTGTACGGAAAAATGTTCAAACATCATTAGGGACTCCTTCTGTCTTCTTTACACAGAAACATTTGCACCAGAACCTGCAGGTTCAGGGCCATTTTTTTTCCCTAGAACCATCACAGTACTGTACTTTACACTACACTGTTTAAACATTTACATTTACATTTAAGGAATTTGGCAGGGCGACTATTTATCTCATTTATACAACTGAGCAGTTAAGTGTTAAAGGCCTTGTTTAAAAGCTTTGCTGGGATTTGAACTCATGACCTTCTGATCAGAAGTACAACATCTTAGCCACTGCGCTACCACCTCTCTAGGTTGATATAAAAGTCCTCCTAAAGCATAATTTGATACATAATTATAAATGTATACATTTCCATACATAATTATACATTATACATATATGATATGTATATAATTCATTCTGGACTGCGGCTCATTGGAATCGACTTCACCATACGACGAGTCGTATTTATATCTCTTTATATCTCTCTCTCTATCTATCTATCTATCTATCTATCTATCTATCTATCTATCTATCTATCTATCTATCTATCTATCTATCTATCTATCTATCTATCTATCTATCTATCTATTTCTCTCTCTCTCTCTGTCTCTCTGTCTCTCTCTCTCTCTCTATCTATCTATCTATCTATCTATCTATCTATCTATCTATCTATCTATCTATCTATCTATCTATCTATAATTGTACAGTTATAGCAGTAATATATCTTAATATCTGTATACGCTATGTATTATCAATGTATAATCAATCTCATATTGTATAATTGTACACACACACACACACACACACACACACACACACAAACACACATATATATAATTTCTTAGAGATATGTTATACATGTAATCATTAGGACCTTCATATGTAACAATCTTTTGCCCCTTCTGTGTGTTTAATCACTTCCAGTTGGCTACCAGTTGCTATGGTGAGGAACCGAATAAACAAATCTAAATATGTTTTGTTCCTGCTAACTATTTGCCCAGATATTTTCTCATATATATATATATATATATATATATATATATATATATATATATATATATATATATATATACAGTATATACAGTATATACAGTATATATATATATATATATATATATATATATATATATATATATATATATATACTGTATACAGTATATACAGTATATACAGTATATATATATATATATATATATATATATATATATATATATATATATATATATATATATATATAATCGAATATTAAGGTTACAGTGTGTGAGTTGCTGTAATATAGGTGTTATGTATCATTTTATTTTCATGCATTCATATTTAATGATTTAGGATGACATTTATAATAACAGACTTTATGACTATATGTGAGTTCATATATGGTACGAGGGACACGCAGATGTATTATGGTCCCTTTTCTTTTTAACTTTATGTACCATTTTTGTCACAAAGCATGATAAACTGTCTCGGGTTAGAGCAGCGCTAGGAAATATTCATCGGGTCTGATAAAATTTTTATGCTAAATGCCTTTAAATGCAAAACGTGGAGGAGGCCTTGCATCACGAGCACTTGATTTGGAGGTAACGTATTCAGAGACACACGCATACATTTGCACAAAGGACATCTGAAATGTCAGGCAAGACACAATGAGTGTCTGTACGTGTGTGTGTGCTTCTCTTTAGGAATCTACAGAATCGCGATGTACAACCTTATTCATGATCATGATTATTCACGATCCAGCTGTTTATGTGCATGAAGACTTATTCAGTCTTTCCTTCCCTACAGTAGCATCTTTAGCGTGCTTTACACCAGGGGTCTTTAACCTTTTACACCATGGATAGGTTTGGTTTTGCTAGTTTGCTGTGTGTGTGTGTGTGTGTGTGTGTGTGTGTGTGTGTGTGTGTGTGTGTGTGTGTGTGTGTGTGTGTGTGTGTGTGTGTGTGTGTGTGTGTGTGTGTGTGTGTGTTGTGGGTTGTGTGTATATTTGTTATTACAAGGTGGTATAAAAAAGGTTTGAGAATAGTTTTGTAACATGCCAACAGATGGCAGCACAAGGCTGCACGCACAGTCACAGGGAGCACAGAATTTCTTATGTCAGTGTGCCAAAACACATCATCCTGTGTACATCATGAGTTGTGCAACCAGTGCTATTTAGACCACATTCCTTACCAGGTCTGCGATTTCATCATGGACAGCCATTTAGAACAAAAAGCAAACTGTTCTGTGTGAAATTCTCTGAGCTCTCTTCACATGTGAGTTTCTTTTCGGAAAGAACTTGATCACATGTCACACCCACCCTCATCACCTCCTGCGGATTTTGCCCTCTTCCAAAGATGAAAATCCGGCTCATAATCCTTCCATATTGAAGCCCTCAAGCTCATACTTTTACCAAGTTCCTTTAGATACTATCCTGATTATCTCATGACATTCTGAGAAAAACTAGCTTTTGCTTCTTTTGCTCTAAAGCCCACATGCTCCTTCAACCACCTTCAGATATTTCTACTTAATATCCTAAATCCCAAAATCTTCTGCTCGCATCATTCAATCCCTAAAGCTCCTGTCTCTTTAAGTAGAAGTACCACTAAGTACATCTCATACCATCTGAAGGCCCACAATCCTTTACCAATCTTTTACAATCCTGAAGTCAACAAACTTACACTCCTGCCACGCTGAAGGTTACAAGCTCTGCTCCTACTATCTTCAGGCCCACAAATCCAGACACCTATCAGGTATAACTATGATCAATTCCTGGAGTTCCAAGACTCATTAGCTTCTACACCTTCTATTCATTTTATCATAAAAGCCCTACTCCTGTCATTCTGAGTGTCTAAAGCTTTTGCTATTGTCATTATGAGGTCTTGTTCAGGATAATAAGTTCATGTTTCCATCATGCTAAAGGTCCACAAGCTCTAGTTGACATTCCTCAATATGGTTTATCCTTTAAATAAGTAAAACAAGGTTAATGAAAAGCTGTGGATTATTGTTGAACGGTCAACAATACAATCTGTAAATTGATATGATTTGTATACAAAATGCACAAATCAAAAAAATATATTATATATATATAATAATATGACCAACCATGGATTAGAATGTATAGATCTCTAAGTCCACTTCAAGCTACTGAATCAGTACACACACACACTCACCTTTGTGTATAAAATAATGTTTATTCAGGTAGGTAATTCAATTATTTATATACAATGAGAAGGATGAGACAGGGAGAGTATCTCGGATAGTGTCATCAGTGTGTGACAGTTCAACTCCAGAACCCATGACAGCAGGCATCATGGGACCGAATGGCTTTAATGAAGAGCTGCATAGGATATGTAGTTTACTGTTTTGTCACTTCAGCTTTGTCTACCCCGAGGGCCTCTTTGTTTGCGGTTGCAGGAACCCAAGAGAGTTTTCAGGGCCAGCTTCACGTAGGCCTGGAAGTTATTGCTTCTCTCCCTTTGGCTGTCCTGTGAGAGAAAGACATAAAGACAGATACCTTCACTAGAAAAACACAGGGAAGGTGCAAAAGATATAATAGCAGAAATACCTACATTTTGAGAACTTTTTTTCAATTATAATTAACTAATGACGCAGTTTCACTCAGAAGTCATGTAAATCCTTGAAAAGATCCTGTGATGAATAAAATAAAGCAAAGAAATACAGGAATTCAAGGTATTGGGACACATGACTTTTCCAGCACACAATTGTATATGATGTCTTTGGATGCTGTAGCATTAAAAATTAACCCTTTGCTTGAACTAGGAGACTCAAACCTGTTCCAGCATGACAATGTCCCTGTGCACAAAATTGGCTAAATAAAGATATGTTTTCTATGGGTCGGAGTGGAAGATCTCCTACTATAGAGCTCTGACCTCCACCTTTTTGAACATCTTTGGGATGAATCTTTCACACTAACTGCACCCCAGGCCTCCTCACATACATCAGTAACTGACTTTACTTCTACTTCTTCTTCTTCTTCTTCTTCTTCTTCTTCTTTGGCTTCTCCCATTAGGGTTCTCTCCAGTGCATACCTCCACTTCTCCAGGCTCTTCTCCATCTGCTCCCTACTCTCACCACAAATCACAATATCATCTGCAAATATCATAGTCCGCGGAGACTCCTGTCTGACCTTGGCCGTCAACCTGTCTATCGCCACTGCAAACAGGAAAGGGCTCAGAGCCGATCCTTGATGCAGTCCAACCTCCACCTTGAACCAGTCTGTCGTTCAGATTGCACACTTCACTGCTGTCACACTGTCCTCATACATGTTCTGCACCACCCTCACATACTTCTCTGACTTCCTCATACAATACCACAACTCATCTCTCGGCACCCTGTCGTACACTTTCTCTAAATCCACGAACACACAATGTAACTCCTTCTGACCTTCTCTATACTTCTCCATCAACATTCCCAAAGCTAATAATGTGTCTGTGGTGCTTTTCCTCAGCATTAAACTTTACTGTTGCTCACAGATGGTCACCTTTTCTCTCAGCCTGGCCTCCACTACTCTTTCCCATAACTTCATGGTGTGACTGATCAACTTAATTCCCCTGTAGTTACTGCAGGTCTGCATATCTCCATTATTCTTAAAGATCAGCACCAGCACACTCCTTCTAAATTCCTCAGGCATTTTCTCGTAACTGACTTCACTTACACTGAATTAATCTCACAAATCTCCACAAGCTCACCCCAAAATCTGGTGGAAAATATCATGAGTCTCTGACTGTTTGCATTAACATATTCCCAGAGATTTATTTATCAAAAGCTAACACCTCAATTAATGCCATAACAATGAAAAGTTTGGTTCATATTTAACATGCTAGCTAGCTGTTATGCTTAGCAGGAATGTTTTGTAGCTAGTAGCTAGCTTCAGGTTACTGTGTCAAACCTTGTAATAATGATCTCATTTGGAAATACAGTTGAAGTAATTTAGTGAGTGCGGAGTATGAACTTTGCATGAACTCATACCAAATCATGACAGAAACCAAGAAAACCTGTGGTAAAATCATAAAGTCAAATTAATCAGAATACATTATTAGCAAAGAGTTAGCCATTTTAGAAACAGTTGAAAATGCTGAATTGGGATTATATAATCTTTGCTTGTCCTATTTCATGGTTATGAAATGTGTAATTTATGGACAATTTGACTCATTGAACTGTACTACCTGAACTTTAAGACCTGACTTATTTTTATTCTCAAAATTTAACTTAATCTAAATGCTTCTATGTCAAGCTCTTTTCAACATGTTCATTTTGATTAGAAGTTGGATGTCATTCAATTCATCATTCAAGTCACTTTTGCAAACAATGCATTTGTGTCCTATTTGGACCTGGAATATGTGTTTTATTTTCTATGTAAATTTTAACTTTGTCCAGTTGAGGAAAAAATAAATCATTTGGGAGTCGAATTACTTTTAATAATAACATTGATGAGCTGATATATGACTGATATTTTTCCATTAATATATATTAAATAATTATTTTTATTTTTTTCTCTCTTAACGTCTTAGCTTTTTTCTTAGTCATGCTGCCGTTTGTCTGTATACCGTAAAATACATGCTACTTGAAACTATTTTTTATGTAAATTTAAACTTTGTCCACTTGAGGAAAAATAAATCATTTGGGAGTCAAATGACTTTTAATAATAACATCGATTAGCTGTTACACGATCAGAATCACTGACTTGACTTTTCACATTTTATATATATGGTTTATAAATATTTTTTCAATTAATATAAATTAGCAGGCGTACAATAACGTCTGCATTTTTGCGTTCTTTGATTTGATTGTCAGAGCGCACTAGTCAGAGCTCGCAACCCACATCTGTAGCAAACTGCACAAGCTCAAGCGCAAGCTTTTTTATTATCATTTTTTAGCACTGATTCATTTTAATAAGAGATCAAATGCAGAAAGCAGTGTAGATTTAATGTGATTAGATCTGAACTGCATCGCATTGTCAATGCTTACCTCCTTGCTTCTTATTGTCTTCTCTTTTCTGATCATCTTTCTTTGGCTGGTCTTTCGGACTCTGAGGCGGCTAGACAATAAAAATAAAGACACAAACTGCTCTTTAGTGTCACCGATAAACTTTCTTTTCTATAATTATGCATGAACAAATGGAGTGTTCAGCACGACTGGCTGAAAAGAGCTGACTCCGAAGCGACCTGGGGATTCATTTAACATGGGGTGATGCACTATTAGGGAGGAAATTGCTGTGTGGGCAGAGATGTTTAAGAGGCTGTAGTTGTTTACCTTGCTGCTGGATTTCTTATCTGACTTTTTACCTGTAAAAAAAATGAAAGACAAAACAAAAATCATCATTATGAAAAGTATAGAGTTCTCTAATGTAAAAAATCATCTCCCAATGTACCTTTTTCAGGCATTTTGGCTACAATCCAATGTTCACACGTCCTCGGATAAAAACGCGGTTGAAGTCCTGACCTGCTTTGCACATTTATTGCTTTGGATAGTGAATAGCACCGCTCCCGGTCCGCCTTTCGGGAAAAAAGCATTAACTGCGGCTCAGCACAACCCTAGCTCTTTCCTTTGCTGAGCTCAGGTGAAACCATACACACCCGGCCACCTATTGTACACTTAATCCCTTTTTATTGTTATTGTTTTTCTGTTACATCTTATGGCTTACAACATATTCAGAATAAAACACAGCGCAAAATATTAACTAGAAAGAAGTCTACTAATAAGATGGAGTGGGGTGTACGTTTTATACGTATTTATATCAGAGCATTGTTTTAGAGTTGAACAGACATTACATTATGACCACCTGCCTAATACTGTGTTGGTCCCCATTTTGCTGCTAAACTAGTTCTGACCTGAGCATTAAAAGCATTGACTTTTAACGGCCTAGCATTCGCTCCTCACGTGCATCAATGAGCCTCGGCCCCCACGACCCTGTCGCCGGTTCACCACTGTTCCTTCCATGGAGCACTTTAAATAGATTCTGACCTCTGCAGACCAGGAAGAGCTACAGTTTTGGAGACGCTCTGACCCAGACGTCTAGACGTCACAAATTGTCAAACTCGCTCAAATCCTTACGCTCGCCCATTTTTTCTGCTAACATCAACTTTGAGAACAAAACGTTCACTTGCTGAATTATAATTATATCCACTCACTAACAGGTGCCATGATGAAGAGATAATCAGTGTTACTCACTTCATGATGTTATATTGTCATAATGTTATGCCTGGTGTATCAATTTACTCATTTCAGTGTGTTTTAATTTCTACTGCAACAAGATTTTTGATTTTTTTAAGGAGTCTCCAGTGTCAAAAGGTAAAAGCTGTACATTTACACTGTAATCAGTGTTTAAAAATGATTAAATGTGGAATGGGATGTTCAGAAAGAACACACGGCTGTCCACAAATACAATAAAAGAAAAACAAATATAAATATAAAATAATTATATGTATATATAAACAATATACAATATAATTTTGGATTTTCAAAAGAAATGACTTTGAAATGTACTTTACACTCCAAGTGAAGACTAAACCCTGTTAAAAGCATGTATAAAGAGATCAGGCATGTTCTAGACCAATCATTTGCACCAGATTTCCTCTGTCCCGATTTTACTTCCCCTGCTGTGACTTCGAAGTGTTTTTTCATGTCACTGTTTTTTCCCCTCCTCATTTACAGCTTGTTTAACATCCTGCCAGTGACAAGTTTACAGAGAGTTCCAGCGAGTAACTGCCATGTAATGGGGCAATAAATGTCGATATTGGAAAAGGGTTGAGGGTGTATATAATTGTATAGCTGCTTCTCACCTTTTTAATCTCTTTTATTTTCACTCAGAGCCGCAGAATGACATCAAATCATTTATGACTGGCCGAATTACAATTACTGTGCCATTAGTCTGTTGTTGATTTTCAAGGTCATTTAACGTGTCTGGTTTCATGCCCTCTTTACGTGAATACATATGCTATTACTGCAAATACAATATTGTTACACATAATGGAATAGTGTCTGCACATTTCACAACAGTGTCTACACACACACACACACACACACACACACACACACACACATATACAGTATATATATATATATATTTTAGTTATTTTCTGATGAGTATGTGGCTTATGCAGTATATATGATTTTCAGTCTGGTTTTAACTGTTCTGTAGTATTGATCCTGTTTCTGTATATAGTAAGGAATGTAGACTCTAGACATGTATATGTCAGTGGCAAATCTGGTGAAGAAAAACTCTCTGAGATGGTATAGGGAAGAAACCTTGAGAGGAACCAGACACAAAAGGGAACTTCATGGATCTGTTCATGACTGTTCATTTGGAATCATCCGTAGTTGCTCAGAGTCGTATTTCTTTACTGTATTTAAGTAGCTTTTTTGCATACCTGTACTTTACTAAAGTATTTACATTTGGGAAGACTTTTACCTCAACTAAACTACATTTCAAAGTAAAAACAACATACAGTTCAGCATCATTGGCTGTAATTTTTTTATTTTTATTTAAGTAGTTGAAAAGAAGGTTTTGGGCTCATGATAATTTGAATAAATATCCATCAGTCTTTATCATTAATATCATTCTATTAATAGATCAGTGAGCTGAGAGTCACATTCGAGTCTTTTCACATAAACTGAGTTGATTAATTGAATAGTCTTGTGACAAAAATGATAATAGGAACATTATAGTTATAATAAATCATAGTACTTTGGATACTTCAGTACATTTGAAGGCAAATACTTTTGTAATTTTACTCAAGTGAAAGTTTAAAGAGACAATTTTACTATTACTGGAGTCACATTTTACCGTGTGCATCTCTACTTTTAGTTAACTACATGGTTTGTGTATTTCGTCCACCACTGTCTCTAATTGACAACAACTCCATCCTGGAGGAAGGGGTTCATGATGGGTTTGGCGGTTCCAGAAAGAAGAAAGCGACAGGAATGCCAGTGTCTGGCACCTCAGGTATTAAAATATATCTGATTGTTTTATATATATATATATATATATATATATATATATATATATATATATATATATATATATATATATATATAAGAAGAAAAAGAAGAACTTATGATGCTTTCTTCACTGATCATAAAAACATTAATTCCCTCGTTTATATTCGAAATGTTAAACTCCAAAGACTACAATACATTATACAGGGTAATAAATGTATCATTAAAGGATTATCAATTGAATTACTATTATTATTATTACAGCTATCATTTAAATTGGCTGTGCCGCCCCCTACGCGCATGCGCTCACGGGTACGCTCGTTGCCATGGCGACCCACCAAGGCAATTCCAGGCGAAGGGAGACAGCCCGTGTCACGTGACCTCCTCCGTCTTGTTCCGTTGGGAGGGAGGGGGGATGATGTTTCGTTTCAGGAATTGACGGTAGGAATTTATTAGCAAAATAAAATAAAATAGTCGGGTTTTTATATTGTTTTATTAGTTTTTTTCACACTGAAGAGAAGTGTATGTGCATCCACAGTGATGTCGTGTCATGTGTGTGTGGGTAACTGACATCATTTAGTCGCCTGGCTTCCGTCTGTCCAAGAGGCTAAGCTAGTTAGCGTCTCTGCTGGGGTTTCCTTAGCATCGAGCTAAAAGCATCACTGGCTGGAGGTTTTCAGATAAAAATAATAATAAAAGGGATTAATTACTGCATTAGAATGATCGAATCACCTGTTCTGCAATGTGTAGGATAAATTTCCTTTTTTTTTTTTTTTTTTTTTTAAAGATAATTGAAATGAAGCTAAGTTAAGCCCCGTTTTGTCGTAAACAGGAAACCGGAAGTGTGTTAAAACTCTGATTAAAATCTCCTTATTGAGCTTTTTATTTCATGCAAATCTGTCTTCCACATATATATCTTCATTTCTGTGAGCTGTTTTTCACTGTTCTTTCTCCTGCAGGTTCCCCTGAGTGTATGTGGAATGGCTGCAGTGTGGCAGCAGGTGCTGGCAGTGGACGCAAGGTGAGTGGAAATCATCATTATTATTGTTGTTATTATTGTTGTTGTTGTTGTTGTTGTTGTTGTTAAAAAGAAATGTACTGTCGTTGTTGTTGAAAAGAAATGTACCACGAGCTAAAAGTTTTTGACGTCTTTGGGTCATTTGCATTTTCCTTTATTTATTAGTTTACATATTATATTCATAATAATATAATGAATGAAATAATAACAGAATAGAGTTGCTGTCGGCCACTGCGATGCATAACTGATAGATAGATAGATAGATAGATAGATAGATAGATAGATAGATAGACAGACAGATATGTACGTACGTATAGATATATAGACAGACTGACAGATAGGCAGACTGACAGATAGACAGATAAATAGATAGACAGACAGACAGACAGACATACGTACGTACGTATAGATATATAGGCAGACAGATAGACAGACTGTTAGACAGATAAATAGATAGATAGATAGATAGATAGATAGATAGATAGATAGATAGGTAGACAGATACGTACGTACGTATAGATATATAGGCAGACAGATAGACAGACTGTTAGATAAATAGATAGATATATATATATAGATAGATAGATAGGTAGACAGATAGATAGATAGATAGATAGATAGGTAGACAGATACGTACGTACGTATAGATATATAGGCAGACAGATAGACAGACTGATAGATAGGCAGACAGACTGATAGACAGATAAATAGATAGACAGACAGACACATATAAACATTGAAATAAGATAGATTGGCAGACAGACCAACAGATAATAAGGATAGAAATACAGACAGACAGACAGAAAAATGGGCAGTTATTTATATGTGCAGGCAGACAGACAGAAAAACCCAACAGGTGTAATTTACAAAGAGTTATACTTTCTGACAGAAGGAAGCAGTGTTTAATTACAGACAGACAGACAGACAGACAGACAGACAGACAGACAGATAGATAGATAGATAGATAATGACTTTGTCATTGTATAGTACAGGTTTACAGCAGCAAAAATATAGTTTAGCATCTACCAGCAAAACAATGTAAAATATATCTGTGCAGAAGCTGTTGCGCAAACACCAGTAAGAAATATGTAAATAAAATAAAAATGAGAAATAAAATATGTGAAAGACATATGTACATTGTGTGTGTATATGTACATTGTAGGTAGAGCAGATAATGTGTGTATATATATATGTATATGTGTATATACAGGTTTTAAAAAAAATGAGGATGGAACAGAGGTAATACAGTATGTACAGTCTCAAGCACAACATCATGATTACAGGCAGTGAAATAGTAATGTATAGATAGATAGATAGAAGAAGAAGAAGAAGAAGAATAGCCTTTATTTGTCACATATACATTACAGCACAGTGAAATTTGTTCTTCGCATATCCCAGCTTGCTTAGAAGCTGGGGTCAGAGCGCAGGGTCGGCCATGATACGGCGCCCCTGGAGCATAGATGGTTAAGGGCCTTGCTCAAGGGCCCAAGAGTGGAAGCTTGAACCCCCGACCTTCCGATCGGTAACCCAGCGCCTTAACTGCTGGAGCTACCACTCCAGATAGATAGAAATTCATAGGAAGAACAGAGAAGTGTGAGGGTTTGGATCAGTGGGAAGAATGATGATTTGTTTCAGTAGGATTTTTGGAAGAGTAGAAATTTTGAGCGGAAATTCATTTGCAAAAGAGCGATCCGGAATTTTCAAGAAAGTGAGAGTTTTCGATTTAAAAACGCAACTGGAACACATTGAGTTAATCTTGATAATTTACCTGTATCGGTGTAGAATCGTCCTCTCCTTCTTAAAAAAAAAAAAAAAAGAGTAAAAATAAACACTAACGGTTTAAGGTCATGATATACAGCCTATGGTATTTAGATGTTTAATGCTAGCTAGTTTTCTTTTGCCTGGATGTTACTTAAAATAGAGAGGCTGAAAGTAAATTCATATGTGTCTCTCTTTCTCTCTTTCTCCCTTTCCCCCTTTCTCTATGGTCTTCTCCACTCAATCCAGGTACAATGCTTACCGCACTCCTACGTTCCCCCAGTTCCGCACGCAGTACATCCGCCGGCGTAGCCAGCTGCTCCGTGAGAACGCTAAGTGTGGCTTTGAGCCGGGGCTGCGCAGGCAGTACCTGCGTCTGCGCAGCCAGCTGCTCGCCCTGCGCTACGGCCCGCTGTCCGAGCAAAGCAGCTTCAGAGCCAGCAGCGTTCGCAGCTCCCGCACCACACTGGACCGCATGGAGGTTAGGCTTCTCGAGGCCCACTGAGAACCTGACAAAGCATTCCAAAAAAATACGGTCAACAAAAAAAAACAAAACAACCACAAATGATCCGACAGTATAAACCTTTCACTCAACAATTGGGAGTCGGAATTTTCCGCCAGCTGTTCCTGATTAAATTGCAGCGATCCAATATGGAGCGAAAATGCAGCAGCTGTTAATCTTGTCCATGATTGTCCAGTGTAATCACATTAAAGGGGAACAGTCACGCTGAGGATGAAAACACACTGATCGATGTTCTCACAAACATGACAAACACTACTGCATGGTTAATAAGGACGGCCCAGAACAGCACTTGATTAAGGTTTCCAGCAGAGGCGCCGATATTTACAGCCGAGAATATTTACAATAGGGAAGACACCTGAGAACTCTTCTTCTTCTTCTTCTTTTTTCCCCCCTTGCAGTCGGAAACTCGCTGAAGGGGAAAGAACGTAAAAGATAATACATTTTTTTGCAAATATTTATATATTAAAAATGTTAGTAGAGGTTCATGCAGAAGCCTAGAAGAGCAAACGTTCTCTTTTTATCTTCTGTCAATCAGAGTGACGTTAGTCAGTCCTCTGCGTCAGTGAGCTCACGTATAAGGAAGACAGCAGATGGTTCTTTCTTTTCTCTACGTGTGTTATTCTGCCCTGTGACGCAGATCCGGTAAGACTTGATTGATGCTAGTCAGCCTTTGGCCTTTAAGAGCTCATATATGTAGAAGATGGCAGATAGCTCTTTTCTCTAATTGTGTTATCCTGCCCTCTGACACAAATCAGGTTAGCTTGGATTGAAGCTAGTTTGTGAGCTCGCGTATGAGACGGGAGATAACTCTATTCCCCTAAAGCTGTGCTCACTACACTTTTTGCTGTATAGACTCCCATTCGGAAATTCAGGAGTTCATGCCTCTTGGGCTCCTCTGTATCACGGCTGACCGGCTCACTAGTGCAGATCCGGTCGGCGCATGTGTAATTACTACGACCATTCAGTGCCATGTTTTATTTGAATGATTAACTCTGAGGAGAAAACCGTATAAGACTGGCAGAATTGAGGATAGACGATGATAGACGATGCACATCGCTGTTGATTCTTGGCCTTTATTCCTTATTAACATCGCTGTCACCAAAGTTGTAACGTTTTGCAACAACAAAATTATTCAAGCGTGACTGGTCCCCTTTACGCTATGGGATGTTGCATGGGTTGTGTATATGTGTGTGTGTGTGTGTGTGTGTGTGTGTGAGAAAGAGAGAAAGTGGTTCTTATCAGTAAGCTTTCAACCATTCGGTTAAGTTACAGTAAAGCACCAAAGAACCTCCATCTCCATGAACCTTTACTTATTTTATTTCATTTAGTATGTTTATGTTGCTTTGGGGAAAATTTATAAAATTAAGGGGTAGATGGGTCAAAACACTTTATTCACCCCATCCTTCTCCCCCTATTCTTTATTTTATTTGCATGTCTACACTTTTTATATCTTATCTGTTTATTTTTTTCTCTGTATCTACTTCCTGTCTCATTTTTTTTCTTAATATCTCATTCTCTCTCTTTCTCTTTGTGTGTGTTTGCTCCAGGACTTTGAGGAGGACTCCAGGGCTCAGGGCGCTCGAGGTCACCGTCGTTCAGTGAGCCGCGGTTCATATCAGCTCCAGGCCCAGATGAACAGAGCAGTGTACGAGGAGAGGTACGGTACCGTACAACTGCACGAGATGTCCAGAAATTGGACGATTTGACATAAAAAAATAATTGTCCCACAGTTACATTTCAACTATAAACGATATGTATTGTACTGTTAAAAATATTTTTTTAAACTAAAATCTGCTGATAAGTGAATCAATAAATGCGATGGAATGCAATGAATGCGTCTGGAATGATTTGCTCTCCTGTGTCTTAGTTTGTGCAGCAAATCGACAGTGAAAACCATTCGGAAATGTTTCCAAGAGATTTGGAAGGGGACAATATTGAAAATTCACTGTTAGGATTTTCTTTTTTTTTTTTCTTTTTTTTTTACCTTTGATCCCAGAGGTGTTCAATAGGGCTGAGGTGTTCAAAATCGTGCAACCACCTCCAAATACATTCTATACTATTGCGTGCCTTCAACTTTGTGATAACAAAGGGAAGAGCCGCAAGCAGCTGAAAAAGTCAGGTGTCCCAATACTTTTGGACTCCCCCCCTCGTCCCTGCGGTCACTGTTTTGTCACACTGGCTGCAGAAGAAACCTTCGTATTGTGTCTTTTATTTAACACTTATTTAAACATTTTATTTGTCTTTGTAATTGTATTTTCAGGCCTCCAGGCAGCCTGGTGCCCACCTCAGTGGCGGAGGCGAGTCGTGCCATGGCGGGCGACACCACCCTGAGTGAGAATTACGCTTTCGCCGGCATGCATCATATATTCGATCAACACGTCGACTCAGCTGGTAAATAAGTATCTATAATACCCTGGTTCATTAATATTCACACATCAGCCATAACATTATGACCACATGCCTGATATTGTGTTGGTTCACCTTTTGCTGCCAAAACAGTCGTGACCCGTAGATCATCAACAGCATGAACTTCTTCAGCAGTTTGAGCTACAGGAGATGAAGAGATCATCAGTGTTACTTACTTCACCAGTCATAATGTTAGAATGTCATAATGTAATGCCTAATCGGTGTGCGTGTGTGTGTGTGTGTGTGTGTGTGTGTGTGTGTGTGTGTATTATTTAATTATTTGCTCCTTTTCTGCCTGCTCAGTCCCTCGCCTTCAGTTCGCCAATGACGACAAGCACCTCCTCGCTTGCTGCTCCTTGGACGGGACTCTGTCAATCATGACGCTGTCTCCGTCTCCCCCGACCGTTAAGGTGGCGCTGAGAGGGCACATGGGTCCTGTGACCGATTTCGCCTGGTCGCTTAGCAACGACATCATCGTGTCCACGTCTCTGGACGGCACGCTGCGGATCTGGAACACGGAGGACGGTCGATGCATCCGCGAGGTTGCAGACCCGGAATCCAGCGAGCTCCTTTGCTGCACCTTCCAGCCCATGAATAACAACCTCACTGTGGTGAGCTCAGTGCTTCAGACGCAGGCTGCAACCGTATTCATCTCACTAGAAGACAAATTATAATTCAATTATCTTTTGTCTTTCCAAAATCAAACCAATATTTAGAAACCAGGCGTGAAAAAATAGGCACACCCTGTACTTCAGTAACTTGTAGACTTTTACGCATCGTTCACATTGTTTCTCCTTTTGCCATTCAGATTTGAATTTGATTGGTTGATTGGGATCATTATTCTGTTGCATGACTCAATTTCTGCTCGACAAAAGGGGCTCACAATTCTATATATTCATATAAATCTATAACCCAAATCATCATACCACCTCCACCACCATGCTTCACAGTTGGGACCAGGCATTTATAGTGCTACAATCTGTTTGGTTTTTACTGAACTTTTGTTGAATGAGCTTAAAGGAAATTCTTTCTTAGCATGATGTAGATAAATACCTGTAGATCATGCCAAGAAAAACATCCACTAGTCCAGAGAAGCAACACTTCTGTTGTCATCAATCTGGCCAGGGTTATAAAGCCATCTCCAAAGAATTTTTTAAAGTTTAGCATTTTATAGTATTTGGACTGAGAGCCTTCAAGGAATTTGCGAAAGGAATGGGCGTAGTGAATGTAGATAGAAAGAAAGTGGTTAAAGCTATGGATTTTCTGTATGTAATGGTCTACACCCAATCATGATCTTCTGTACAGGTGGGAAACAGTAAGCACCTGCTGCAAGTGGTTAACATCTCCACAGGAAAGAAGGTCAAAGGAGGCTCGAGTAAACTAACTGGCCGCGTGCTGTCGCTGTCGTTCGACGCCCCGGGGAGGATCCTGTGGGCCGGGGACGACCGAGGGAGCATATTCTCCTTCCTGTTCGACATGGCCACAGGTGAGAAAAAAAAACAAATCAACTTTGCAGAACATTAACACTGTCTCCAGGGTATTGACACTAACGTGGTCATGGTGAGCAGGTGAGTGAGTCATTGTGCTGCTAATTTCTCGCCATGAGATCCGAAATAACCTCATAGTGAAGAGCCGTGTTTATATATATATATATATATATATATATATATATATATATATATATATATTGCTGGGGCCGTTTGCATCTCCTTCACTCGTTTTCAGTCTGGTAAGGATTTGTGAGTGTGTGGTGTCTCTCTGCAGTGCGGTATAATCGTTACCGTCTCGCACACAATCCGGAGTCTCCGCAGAGCCCCGTAATAACTCCCGTGTTGTCACCAGCAGGAAATGATTTAGGGCTCCGATCTGTTTCGGAAGGTTGTATTTCTATCACAGAAAATGAAAGTTCCTTGAAACGTCCTCTAGGACCATTTTTTTTCGGATTCTGGCGTCTCGAGCGAGATTAAGTCTTCGAGAGAGCCAACGACACAGCAGGATTTCACGGCGTAATAACGGACGGAAAGACCTGTTTCTGGTGTCATGTCTTCTGAGACCAAGGTTGCTTTTTGTGAACTGTGTGTAACCCCTCAGCGGTATGAACCCTTTGAACTCAACACTCAGAAAAGCAAACATCAAGAGTCTGTGTCTTTGCCCTGAGCATTTACAGAGTTGTATTAGAAATAAGGGGAATTAAAAATATTCTAAACAGCTGTTAAGTAGCTGGTGCTTCCATGGCGATTCTGATTTGCATTTAGCCACGCCCACAAAATGCTCACAGAGAGCCAAATGTGACAAAATATCAGATGAACAGTGTTTTATCCGAACTATATTCCCCAGTAATGCAGCTACACCATTGCAGAACATCAGCTACCTTACACAGGCACCCCCACACAGTTTGAATTGTTCTTCCCGATAACCGATTAATCCAACAATTTCCAATTTTGGATAAAAAAACAAACACTATATGTAAATTAGTACTGAACTTTATTACAAAAATAAAAAAACAAAAAATTCTGTACTAAATCATGTAAATCTGCTAAAAGAAATACAAATTATAAATGTATTTATAAATATATAAATACAGATTAATAAATATAATTATATAATTAAGCAATTATAAGTAAATTGAATATAGCACTTTAGTGATTCGCCTCTAGAGGCCGCTGTTGCAATGACAGAAACAAATGTGGATTAAATTCATTATTTTCTACAAACTAAACCCCATACTGACAACGTGTAAGAAGTTTGTTGGGATTTATTATTCTTTTTTTATTATAAATAAAAAACTAAGAGGATTGTGTACATAAATATTCACAGTCTTTGCCATGACACTCAAAATTGAGTTCAGGTACATCCTGTTTCCACTGATCATCCTTGAGATGATTCTACAACTTGATTGGAGTCCACCTGTGGTAAATTCAGTTGATTGGACATGATTTGAAGGCACACCCTGTCTATATGAGGTCCCACAGTGAGCACAAACCAAACCATGAATTCTATTGAATTGTCTGTAGACCTCTGAGACAGGATTGTATCGAGGCACAGAAGGGGACAGAAGCATTTCTGCAGCATTGAAGGTCCCAATGAGCACAGTGTTCTCCATCATCAGTAAATGGAAGAAGTTTGGAACCACCAGGACTCTTCCTAGAGCAGAGCCGGATCAAGGGGAGAAGGTATTTCTCTGTGGAGAGAGGAGAACCTTCCAGAAGAACAACATCTCTGCAGCACTCCACCAATCAGTCCTGTATGGTACAGTAGCCAGAAGAAAGCCACTCCTCAGTGACGGGCACATAGCCCACCTGGAGTTTGCCAAAAGGCACCTGAAGGACCATCAGACCATGAGAAAAAAACTCTTTGGCCTGAATGTCAAATGTCATGTCTGGAGGAAACCAGGCACCGCTTATTACCTGGCCAATACTATCGCTACAGTGAAGCATGGTGGTGGCAGCATCATGCTGTCGGGATGTTTTTCAGCTGCAGGCACTGAGAGACTGGTCAGGATCAAAGGAAAGATGAATGCAGCATTGTACAGAGACGTCCTTAATGAAAGCCTGCTCCACAGCACTCTGGACCTCAGACTGGGGTGACGGTTCATCTTCCAACAGGACAACGACCCTAAGAACACAGCCAAGATAACAAAGGAGTGGTTACAGGATGTCTCTGTGAATGTCCTTGAGCAGCCCAGCCAGAACCCAGACTTTAACCGATTGAACATCTCTGGAGAGAACTATAAATAGCTGTGCACTGACGCTTCCCATCTAACTTGATAAAGCTTGAGAGGTTCACAGCAAAGGCTGTGAATACTTATATACATGTGATTTAAATTTATTTTTAAATACATTTGCACAAATTTCAAACAAACTTCTGTTTATGTTGTCATTATGGTTTTTTTTTTGGTAGAAAATAATACATTTAATCCAGTTTGGAATAAGGCTGTAACATATGTGGGAAAAGTGAAGCACTGTGAACACTTTCCGTCTATAATCTGAGGTAAGTTCTAGTCTGCAGCAAAGGAGGAACGATCATGAAGAATAGTATAAGAAGAGTATAAGAAGAGTATAAAATGAGGTTGCTGTTTGTGTGTTACCTGTACAATGTGTGTGTGTACGTGTGCGCTGAAGTCGTGTTGTTGCACAGGAAAGCTGACAAAAGCGAAGAGGTTGGTGGTGAGCGAAGGAAGCCCAATCTCCAGCATCTCCGCCCGCTCGTGGATCAGCCGAGAGGCTCGGGACCCGTCTCTGCTCATCAATGCCTCTGTCAACAAGCTGCTGCTCTACAGGTCAGACCACACAAACACACACACATGCACATAAATACTTACACACATAAACACATGATTCACAAGATGAATGTGATCGTGGCTCCACAGGGTCGTGGATAATGAAGGCACACTGCAGCTGAAGAGGAGTTTCCCCATCCAGCACAGCTCTCAGCATCTCCACAGCATATTCTGTCCACTCATGTCCTTCAGGCAGGGGGCATGTGTCGGTAAGAGTTCCCGTACGAACATCTGCACCTACATGAACATTCTATTCATTCAGTAAAATCGTCTGTCTTTCTGTCCGTCCGTCCATCCATCCATTCATCCATCCCCTTTTGTAGTCGTCGCTGTGCCTTACTATCAGACGTTTTTAGAAGTGAAGGTTTTAAAATAGAGGTTTATAAAATAGAAGTTTTGATTGTCCCGCTTCTTAACCAGCCTCAATGTGGATCCTGATTCTGATCCTGAGCAAAGTTTCGTAAAAGTTTATAAAAAATTTCGTTTCCCCAATTGTTTTGGTTGATTTTTTTATTATAATTTTTGTTTTTTCCCCTATTTATTAATTTTTTTTTTTCTGTTAGGGGCTGTTTTGTTTTTGAACTTTGTTGTCTCATTTTGCTTTGGGGTTTTTCTCTCTCGTTTTTCTTTTTTTTATCTTCTGTTGGTTGATTTTTTTTGTTGTTTTGTTGCGTTTTTTTGTTGTTGTGTTTGTTTTCAGGTTGTACTTTTTATATTTTGTGGGGTTTTTTGTCATTTTCTTCTTCTTTTTCCAAACTTTGGGTAACAGTGGGTGTTAGTTAATTTTATTTTGGTCCCTTGTCTTTTTTGTTTTTTGTTCTTTATCTTTTTCGTCATTTTCCGTTGTTTTAGTCTTTTCTTATCTTCCTTTGTGCATGTATTTTATTGTCTTCTCTGGGGCATTTTTTATCTTATTTTGGTCCTTTTTTTTTATTTGTGTGGGGTTTTTTGTCCTTTTTTTTTTCTTTTGTTTTATTTTATAATTTGAAACATTTGTTTAATTTTTTTGTTCTTTATCTGCCTTTTTTTTTTGGCTTTTTTTTTTTTTTTTATGTTTCATATTAACTTAAGGTGTAAACCATATTTTGGGTGATTTACATTAAAGGTGAATCTGGAATAACTTTATTTATTTATCCCCACACACACACACACAGTGACCGGCAGCGAGGACGCGTGCGTGTACTTCTTTGACGTGGAGCGCAACACTAAGGCCATAGTAAACAAGCTGCAGGGCCACAGCGGCCCCGTGCTGGACGTCAGCTTCAACTGCGACGAGAGCCTGCTGGCCTCCTCCGACGCCACTGGCATGGTCATCATCTGGAGACGCGAGCAGAAATAACCGCACACGCTTCCATGCGCAACAGCAGCTTCACTCACGTGCAATGTAGATATTTTCAAAGCCGGTTATTCCAGAGCCGATCTGCTGTCTGGTCTCGTGCTGATTTGTCGAACATCAAACCGAGATTTTTGTATTTGTGTCCTACATCATCCCTGTGTGACGGTTTTAGATTAGACCGGGTTTGAGTCTTGCTTGAAGCTAATGCATCAGAATGTATGGAGGGGGAGAGAGAATGAATGAGAGAATGATTGTATTTAATTCTGCTGTGGATAATGTGATTGGGATCTATATGTGTGTGTGTGTGTGTGTGTGTGTGTGTGTGTGTGTGTGTGTGTGTGTGTGTGTGTGTGTTTGAAAAAGAAATGACCTTGTTGAACACTGATTAGCTCCTGCTGGCTTACAAGATAACACTATTGTATTTATGCCTTCTTATGAATAAATACATTTCATCCCACATCCCGTTTCTGTTTTGTGTTTTTCTTGCGTTCTTCTAAATCCTGTACGGATATTTATCCGGAGTCTTTGATGGTTTTTGAGAGACACGTCCATGTTCCTTTTGTTTCTATGCAACAAACTGTAACGATATGAAGATTAACTTTGACCAAACGAATATATTAATATAAAGAACTCTATTTTCAGTGAAAAATCCTCCTTTAGCATGAAGAACAGCTTTACATGCTCCTGGCATCCGGAGAGTTTGTTTCCAAACGTTCACCTGCAATACTTTTGCCATTTCCCTTGTAGAACTTCCTAAAGATTTTCTACTCTGAATCTTGTGATTCAGTTCATCCCAGAGCAGTTCGATAGGATTTATGTGCTGTGACTGGGCAGGACATTCGATGATCAATATCGCTCACAGAACTCGGACGTACGCTTCCAGATGGAACTGCATGGTGGAATGGTGAAGTATGGAAGTGGAGGGACATGGGGTATATCAGTAGGAGAATGCTGAGGATGGAGCCACCAGGAAGGAGTAAAAGAGGAAGACCAAGGAGGAGGTTTATGAATGTGGTGAGGGAAGACATGCAGGTAGTTGGTGTAAAAGAGGCAGATGTAGAGGACAGGGTGGGTATGGAGACGGATGATCCGCTGTGGCGCCCCCTAATGGGAGAAGCCGAAAGAAGTAGAAGTAAACATCGTTCAGTCAGAATGCAGAAATGAAAAATAAAACACAGTCCAACGTTTTTATTTTATCACACAGGCTGGTAAAAATGATTTAGAAACTATTCCTCCCACCGATACATTACGTTCAAAATGTGTTTTATTTATTTTATTTTATTTTATTTTATTCGTTGCCTCGATTACGTCGCGTGACGTCAGCGGAAGTAAAATAAACCCGGGAAGCGGGCGAATTTTAAACAATACGTTGAAAAAAAAAAGATATATTTTTAAATAACACTAATACACTTACACAACGACTGTATCGCGTGTTATTACACAGTTTAACGTTCGTAAAAAATAGAAATTTCTTAAAAGGTTACGGTTCGGTGTTTGGCGTAGACCCAAACACTCCTTAGCTAACTTTCAATATAGATATATTTCCTACCCGTATTCTGATTAGTCGGTTGTAATTGGTTAACGCCCTCGAGGTGGACATTCTAATTGGCTGGTTGTACTTGGAGTACGAATTTCAAGCCAATCAGAGCAAGAATAGGTGGGATTAGTCCGAAAACGGGTGGCTCAAGGATAACGTTTGTGAGCTGTCCGTTTTGTAGGTCTCTGACGAGGGAATAATAATTATTAATTTGTTTAATTATTGTGGAATTGTTTATAAAAGTTGTAAAAAAGGGCTGTATAGGGAAGTAATTAGCTGATAAAAATGGGGAGTTTGGTTCTGGAGCTGAAGCGTTGGGCGGCGGAGGAGCTGGATTTACCTCCTCACAAACTCCCACACGACAGCTACATCAAAACGTAAATATAAGTGTATTATTATATGTTTTGTGACATATTGTAAGAAATGTTTTACATATTTATGGTTAAATGTTTTTGTTTTTAAGGTTATGTGTCGGTGCAGGAGCCTCAATTTGGAAATATGTCATACAGCATGTTTATAGTGAGAGGTAACGTGAATAACTGTTTATATATAAATCTATGTGGGCTGAAGAAGGAGAGGTGGAGAGGGGGAAGAAGGAGAGGTGGAGAGGAGGGAGAAGGAGAGGTGGAGAGGAGGAAGAAGGAGAGGGGGAAGAAGGAGAGGAGGAGAAGGAGAGGTGGAGAGGTGGAAGGTGGAGAGGGGAAGAAGGAGAGGTGGAAGGTGGAGAGGGGAAGGTGGAGAGGGGAAGAAGGAGAGGTGGAGAGGTGGAGAGGGAGAAGGAGAGGTGGAGAGGAGGAGAAGGAGAGGTGGAGAGGAGGAGAAGGAGAGGTGGAGAGGAGGAAGAAGGAGAGGTGGAGAGGAGGGAGAAGAGAGGTGGAGAGGAGGAAGAAGGAGAGGTGGAGGGGGAAGAAGGAGAGGGGAAGAAGGAGAGGTGGAGAGGGGAAGAAGGAGAGGTGGAGAGGGGAAGAAGGAGAGGTGAGAGGGGGAAGAAGGAGAGGTGGAGAGGGGAAGAAGGAGAGGTGGAGAGGAGGAAGAAGGAGAGGTGGAGAGGAGGGAGAAGAGAGGTGGAGAGGAGGAAGAAGGAGAGGTGGAGCGGGGAAGAAGGAGAGGGGAAGAAGGAGAGGTGGAGAGGGGAAGAAGGAGAGGTGGAGAGGAGGGAGAAGGAGAGGTGGAGAGGGGAAGAAGGAGAGGTGGAGAGGGGAAGAAGGAGAGGGGAAGAAGGAGAGGTGGAGAGGAGGGAGAAGAGAGGTGGAGGAGGAAGAAGGAGAGGTGGAGCGGGGAAGAAGAAGAGGTGGAGAGGAGGAAGAAGGAGAGGTGGAGAGGAGGAAGAAGGAGAGGTGGAGAGGAGGAAGAAGGAGAGGTGGAGAGGAGGAAGAAGGAGAGGTGGAGCGGGGAAGAAGGAGAGGTGGAGAGGTGGAGAGGAGGGAGAAGGAGAGGTGGAGAGGGGAAGAAGGAGAGGTGGAGAGGAGGAAGAAGAGGTGGAGAGGGGAAGAAGGAGAGGTGGAGGCGGAGGAAGAAGGAGAGGTGGAGAGGAGGAGAAGAGAGGTGGAGCGGAGGAAGAAGAGAGGTGGAGCGGGGAAGAAGGAGAGGTGGAGCGGAGGAAGAAGAAGAGGTGGAGAGGAGGAAGAAGGAGAGGTGGAGAGGAGGAAGAAGGAGAGGTGGAGAGGAGGAAGAAGGAGAGGTGGAGAGGAGGAAGAAGGAGAGGTGGAGCGGGGAAGAAGGAGAGGTGGAGAGGTGGAGAGGAGGGAGAAGGAGAGGTGGAGAGGGGAAGAAGGAGAGGTGAGAGGGGGAAGAAGGAGAGGTGGAGAGGGGAAGAAGGAGAGGGGAAGAAGGAGAGGAGAGGAGGGAGAAGGAGAGGAGAGGAGGAAGAAGGAGAGGTGGAGCGGGGAAGAAGGAGAGGTGGAGAGGAGGAAGAAGGAGAGGTGGAGAGGAGGGAGAAGAGAGGTGGAGAGGAGGAAGAAGGAGAGGTGGAGAGGAGAAGGAGAGGAGGAGAAGGAGAGGAGAGGAGGAAGGAGAGGTGGAGAGGAGGGAGAAGGAGAGGTGGAGAGGAGGGAGAAGGAGAGGTGGAGAGGAGGGAGAAGGAGAGGTGGAGAGGAGGGAGAAGGAGAGGTGGAGAGGAGGAAGAAGTCTACAGGGAAAGGAGAAGTGTAGGAGAGTAGAGGTTTGGGTGGGCACTATAAATGTTGGTACTATGACTGGTAAAGGGAGCGAGGGATCTGATATGATGGAGAGGAGAAAGGTGGATATGTTGTGTGTTCAGGAGACCAAGTGGGAAGGGAGTAAGAGCAGGATCATTGGAGGTGCTTAAACTGTTCTTTAATGGTGTGGATGGAAAGAGAAATGGTGTAGGGGGGATTCTGAAGGAAGAGTACAGTAAAAGTGTAGTGGAGGTGAAGAGAGTTTCTGATAGAGTGATGAACGTGAAGCTGGAAGTTGAAGGAGTGATGATGAATGTCATCAGTGATTATGCTCCACAAGTGGACTGTGAGATGGAGGAGAAGGAAAAATTCTGGATTGGTTAGATGGTGAACCTAGGAATGAACGATTGGTGATTGGTGTGGATTTCAATGTGCATGTGGGTGAAGGGAACAGAGGTGATGAGGAGATGATATGTAGGTATGGTCTTAAGGAGAGGAATGTGGAAGGGCAGATGGTGGTAGATTTTGCTAAAAGGATGGAAATGGCAGTGGTGAACACTTATTTTAAGAAGAAGGAGGATCATAGGGTGACGTACAAGAGTGGAGGAATGTGCACACAGGTGGACTATGTTCTCTGCAGAAGATGCAACCTGAAGGAGATTGGAGACTGTAAGGTGTTGGCAGGGGACAGTGTAGCTAGACAGCTTTAGATGGTGGTCTGGAGGATGGTTTTGGAGGTGAAGAAGAAGAGGAGGAGAGTGAGGACTGAAAAAAGAGTAAGATGGTGGAAACTAAAGGAGGAAGACTGTAGTGTGAGATTCAGGGAAGAGGTCAGACAGGAGCTCGGTGGTGGTGAAGAAGAACAGGGGAATAAAGTTGATCAGTCACACCATGAAGTTATGGGAAAGAGTAGTGAGAGCCAGGCTGAGAGAAGAGGTGACCATCTGTGAGCAGCAGTATGGTTTCCTGGCGAGGAAGAGCACCACAGACGCATTATTTGCTATGAGAATGTTGATGGAGAGGTATAGAGAAGAACAAAAGGAGTTGCATTGTGTGTTTGTGGATTTAGAGAAAGTGTACGACAGGGTGGAGAGAGAGAGGAGCTGTGGTATTATATGAGGAAGTCAGGTGTGTCAGAGATGTATGTGAGGGTGGTGCAGAGAAGTGTAGAAAAGAGTGCAGGCAGGGTGGAGTGAGTGGAGAAGAGTGATAGCAGGAGTGATTTGTGATAGAAGGGTATCTGTGAGAGTGAAAGGGAAAGTTTATAGGACTGTGGTGAGACCTGAGATGTTGTATGGATTAGAGACAGTGGCATTGAGGAGTAAAAGACAGGAGGTGGAGCTGGAGGTAGCAGAGCTGAAGATGTTGAGGTTTTAGTTTGGAGTGACGACGATGGACGGATGATCCGCTGTGGTGCCCCCTAATGGGAGAAGCTGAAAGAAGATATTTATATATAATATTTTACTATTTTATATTCTTATTTCTGTTTTTTTTCTATTTATAATTATACTTTTTCTTCTACAGGAAGGTCCGACTCATGCGAGGGAATCTTCAGTGGTATCCTTTAGTTTCACTTCTTCTATCCGTTCTCACTCCATCATCATCCCGCTTTCAAACCATCCCCATTATATATACCCAAAAGTGTGTGTGATACTTTGAGTTTTCCTTGACATTTTGATTCCCAAGGTACAAAGTTCTCCAGAATAAAGAGGTAAGGAATGAAAACTGTTTGAATCTTGGACTTTAGCGACTGCAAGAGGTTTAACCGTGAAATTTAAACGACCTGTGTGTGTGTGTGTGTGTGTGTGTGTGTGTGTGTGTGTGTGTGTGTGTGTGTGTGTGTGCAGCTGAAGCAAGTGGAGGGACAAAATGCAGATGCTCGGCGTGGGACGTTGCAGAAGGAGATCTCCGAGCTGCAGACTGAACTCTTTCACATAGACCAGAAGATCAGCACGGCCGAGGAGCAGCTCGCTAACGAAGGTGAGCATTTTCTGTGATGTTTTTATTTTTTATTTTTTCAAACCTTTATTAAATAAAGTGTTTTGTATGTTTGTGTGGAATAGAGCAGAGTGTGAACCGACATTTTGCTCAGTACGAGGAGAGCCGACTCCGGGAGCTGATGCTCGATTCCTTCAGGATGCGCTGCGCCGAGGAACGTGACGCTCTCACGCGCCACACGCAGACCATCAGCGTCCAGCGTCAGGCGTTCGAACAGCTCGCCAGGTACAGCTGATTTTATTTATTTTTTTCTTTCAATCGCACCAGAAAGATTCAGGGAGGTTTGAGCTCAGTGGTTAACATGTTGGTCTTCTGATCCGAAAGGTCATGTGTTCAAATCCCAGCACCACCAAGCTCCCACTGTTGGGCCCTTGAGCAAGGCCCTTAACGGTCACCTGCTCAGTTCACTTTTGAATCTTTTTTCCCACCACAATCATCTCTCGCTCCTTCATTACTTATCTGTATGATCTGATTTCTGCTTCCTTGGATATCAGATGTAGTTTGTTTGGCGTCTACCAGCCATCATGTTGTTTTGAAAGTTTGTTGGGACGCTGATTGCAAAGTGTTTTAATTCCGTGTTTGCAGGAAAGCCGAGGTGAACGTAGCGTTCGGAGGATCTGATGGTGGAGATGGCAGCACGGCCACAGAGCCTCTGGTTTTGGTAAGAGCTCTATTTGTTGCTTCACACTGCAGTCCTGCATCCTGTCGCGTGTTCCATCACGGTCCCGCAGGAACCGCCTTCCATTCCAGTGCTACACTATAGACAAGTATTGGTACACCTGACCTTTCCAGCCATACGTAGTTCTTTTCCAATGTTGGAGACACACAAGGATGTCTTTGAATGCTCTAGCATGAAAGGGTCCCTTTACTTGAACTGGGAGAAACCTGTTGTGCACAAAGCCATATTCATATTCATGAAGATCTGCTTTACATGGGTTGGAGTGGAAGATCTCCTGATGTAGATCTTCAACCCTATTTGAACACCTTTGGGGTGCACCCCAGGCCTCCGTTACCTCACCCATATCAGTACCTGACTTTACTAACACCCTTGTGACGAAATAAACAAAACTCTTCACAATAACACTCCAACATTTAGTGGAACGTCCTCCCAGAAGAGTGGAGGTGTCCACAAAATTTTAGTCTAGTATACAAAAACTATATAGAGGAATAATTCTAAAATCACATGTGACTTCACCAGATCTATGACAAACACGTGAACATAATGATTAAATCTCTGATTAAAACAAAGACGTGTTATGTAGGACAGGAAGTGCTGATGAGGCAAATTGAATGTCATCATGCCAAGTTTTTTGCCTGAACCCTGGTTTTGTTGCTCCTCCCCCACATCAGTTTCCCGACCATCGATAGTGATGGTCGATCGATAGTGGATTTTACCGATAGCTAGGTTGGCTCATACTTTGCCGATAACCTATTAATCAACGGATAGTTAAAATTCCATGTAAAATAGTACCGAATCATGAAAATGTGATAAATGAAATCAATATGAATATATTTATAATTTTAATAGGTATTGAGGGAAATAATACATTCATTTAAACTGAAACAAAAAGGAAGAAAAAAAAAATCGCATCCAAAATCAATAGGATAATACACTTAATAAACAGCACATGTCGTCGGTGATTCGCCTCTAGAGGCCGCTCTCGTTCTGTATAACGCAACCCGGAAAAACTATCTGCATGGATATAATATATATAAAATTTTGTAATTTTTTTTATTTTTTTTATTTTTTTATAAAAAAAAAAAAAACATTTGTCCTGAAAATCGTTCTGCTTTTCGTATTGAGAATATTTACACAGACTGATTATGTACATCTATTTGATAAATGCGATTTAAACTATAATGCTATTCATGTTTGTTTTTTTCCGCTTTAGAGGAACGTTCGGGATCTCTGCAGGGACCGAGTGCTGTTCTTCCAGTCTCTGCAGGATGACATGCTGAAGTCCACTTCTTCAGAGTAAGTGTCACTTATTTAGAACGTTACACAGGAACCATTTCAGCTCTTTAGATTTTATTCAATGACGCGGATTATTTATTTTTCTGCAGCTTTACACCTGAACAGAGAAGTGCAGCTTATCAGCACTGGCTCAGTTCCGTGGAGGTGAGGTTTGTGGGTGTGGGGGGTGTCTGGCTGTGTGTGGGTGTGTGTGTGGGTGTGGGTGTGGGTGTGGGTGTGGGTGTGGGTGTGTGTGTGGATGAAAAGTGGCTTTCATTGTCATTTCAACCACGTACACTTTTTTTTTAATTGCATCACTAACCAAACACGATAACGTGCATATTATATTACTATTATACAAATTATATGGTTTAATCATTTATTATGAATAAAATTTAAATGTAACACATTTATATTTATAAGTCTATCAATCGATTAAAATATTTATCTCGTGATAAATCGCAACTTAATCGCACTAAATTAAAACCTTGAATTAATAAATTTCACGTGTTTAATACTCTAATCAACATGGCCACGAACAAATATTGATGCTTTATGCAAATGTATGTTTATCATTAGTGAAACCGAACTCAACACAGAGCATGAAGATAAAATATTCTTGTAAATGTTTCAAAGTAATTATGGTGTTTTTAAATTTCGTAACTCGTCAGGACACCGAACGGAACTTGTTGCCATGTTTCCACACGGACGGTTTTAATTGCCGGATTTGTGCATCATGGCGGACGATTATTATATATGCATTATTGGGTGATGTTTAGTGATTTAAAAACCATTTTTGTTTTTTCATTTTTATATATATACACATCAACTTTTCCCTCCTTGGATTTTTCAGGACGTGCTGCGAGCTTACCCACCCAATCAGCTCCTTTTGGCTCTGCAGGCTTTGGCTTCCAAACAGCAGGTGGCGCTGGAGGAGAAAATCGCAGCTTTGGATGTGGAACGTGACGTTTCTGCTCTCGGGTATATAAAAACCGTTTCCTTGCCACGCCAGAAGTCATGCACTGTTGTGTTTTTTTGTTTATGATTTTTGCTGTTTCTAGTTTCAGGTATGAGAGCGATCATCTGCTCGACGTGTCTGTGGAGGAAGAGGAGGACTTGCCACCTGTACGCAGTCTGTTACAGGTGAGGGCCAATCGACTCAACTCCAAGTAAAAAAAATCAGAACGATCCCTTCGATCTCGAGTTTTGCAAGTTGTTGAAAACGTGCTTTTCCTGAAATATAATTATATATTAGGTTTTTTATTATTTGTATATAAATATTTGTATTTATTTAAGCACATCACATCTTCTTATAGCCCTTTTACATCATGGAATGTTTTACATGACATTATCTTTTAATATAATTTGTCCCTATCTTACTAGCATCTTTTCTTTTCGTGTGTGTGTGTGTGTGTGTGTGTGCACGGACAGTCTGCGTGGGAGGAGGTGGAGCAGAGTTACATGCACCTGGCTGCAGTACGGAGTAGAGTTAAGAGAATGAACGCTGATCTCGAGGCTCTACAGAAGGAGGTCCAGCTGAGGATTCTGAGGCAGGATGATCTCATTAACCCTGTGGCCCAGTGAGTTCACGCTTCTTATTATTAAGCCCCGCCCCTGTTTTCCATGTTCTCTTCTATATGCAGATATGTTGGGATCTGTAACATTGAGTGTGTGTGTGTTTGTGTGTGTGTGTGTGTGTGTGTGCGCATGTGTGTGTAACTGGGTCTGTGTGCATCTCTGCATATCTGTGCATCTCTCTCTCTCTCTCTCTCTCTCTCTCTCTCTCTCTCTCTCTCTCTCTCTCTCTCTCTCAGGAGTGTGTTTGAGTTGGAGCTGCAGGTGGTGAGACAGGCAGCGGTCAGAGACAGCGTGCGAGAGCAGTGCACTCGACTCCAGCAGGAGAACCGAGAGAAGCGCGAGGCTCTGCGCAGCCTCCACACACAGTGGCAAAGCATCATGGACTTCAGGCAGCTTGTGGTACGTGGCAGCGAACACACACTTCAGCGGGGTGAAAAATACATCACGAACAAGGCGAGGAGTCTGTCCACAAACATCTGTCACTCAATCACTTTTATTTCTGTATCACTTTCAACAGTGTCGCAAAGCAGAACTCCATCAATTCTAAATAAATATATAATTTTTATCAGCTTGTCCCTATTCAGTTACTCCCTGCTGAGGAGAAACTCCTCGAGACCTTGAGAGGAACCAGACTCTTATAAATACTTATAAATACATATATATTGTTAAGAATAATCATGAAGAATGAAATGTAACTAGCGTCGGTTTATGCAAAAATTTACGGTTTATGCAAATTTACGTCAGAAAAAAATAAAAATCCATAAAGACTAAATAAAATAAGAATAATACGTTTATAAAATAATGCAATGTATAAAATAATTTCAATGTTTAAAAATGAACACTGTTTTACAAAAATCCCCCGTTTATCGCGGTAATTACGTTCCAAAACCGAATAAATCGAAAAACCGCTATAAACAGACGCCAAAGAATTTAATGTATACAGTACTGTACTGTATTAACATTTTATCTGATTTTATAAAATTAATAATATTTTTATTAAAATATTTCATTATTTCAACATAACTCAATTCAATGCGAAAATCTGCCAAACTAATTAGTTATGCGGCAAATGCAATTCCGTGATAAAACGGGGAGGGGCGAGATTCGAACCGCGGTAAATTTGGGGACTACTGTATATCCAAGATGTTCGGTCTCCATAGTTCCAGCATTCTGCCACATGGTGGTGCTGGTTTGTGTGACATTCTTGGGGCATTATAGGGGTCTTTATAGGTGTTTACGGGGTTGCAACATTGTTTCAGGGTTTATTTATTTATCGAGCGGGACTAGAGTCTATCTAGCAGTTGGGGGTTACACTTGGTGGTGCTGGGATCTGAACCCATCACCTTCCGGTCAGAATTTCAACAACTTATAAACTATGATTCACCTTCCCTAACGAACGAAGGTTGCAAAGGGGTGGAATATTTACGGTAAATTTCCGTAAACTTTACATGGGAACTTCATCAGGGGAATTTTGGAAATATACCAAGGAATTTATGGGAATTAATGGAACATTATGGAAGTTTATATAAACTGTATCATAACTTTTGTCCTCGATTTAGTTATTAGTATAATTTCGTTGCACAGCAGCTTACACAAGGAAATTTGAAACATAAATGTATGCAATAACCCTGCAGTGCATGCGACTGATAAAATGGGTCTGAAATCGGATATATTTTATAAATTCAAAGATCATTCACATGAATTTTCATTTATTCTCATGGAAAGTTTTTTGAAAATTCCTAGAATTTTACATCCCTAGTAATGCTAATTACAGATCGCCTTTATCACAGTATAGATTACACGCTCAATATCTACTTAATCTTGGAGACATTTTTCGTTAGCAGACGCCCTCTACCAGAGCGATGTTCAAAAGTGCTCCCCCTACTGATCTGTATTGTAAAGTGTCACTGTTTTATACTTGTTTCTGGGAGTTTTAAATGAAATGTAAAGCGCACTGGTAATGAGTTATTACTCAAAAATATGCGGAATATCAGACTTTTCCTTAAAAGCGTAATTAATTTGTACTTGCATAAGAAAATCTTACGATATTTGCTGTCTCCAATACTTCTGATGCCAGCGCGTGTGTGTGTGTGTGTGTGTGTGTTTGTGTGGACATGATGCAGGATATTAGACAGGAACAGATACGGAGTCTGATCAAAGGAAACTCCACCATGAAGACCGAACTCGCACGTGTTCACTCAGAGGTACGAGTGTCTGCAAGCTTTTTTTTTCTTTACCGCTACGTTTTAAAATATTTACACGTCTAAAATACACTGTATGGACAAAAGGTTGTTGACATTTCATTAAGATTTGTATGCACCTTTTTTTTTTTTCTTTTCATTCCACATTTATCGCTTTTATAACGGCTTCAACAATCAAATTTCTTTTTTGACGTTTTCGTTCAGCTGAGGCGTTTTGTGCGTGAGAAGCTCAGTCCTCAGTTTGGAGGCGTGACCCGCTCTGCTAATGAGCTGCGGAACTCCGTGTCCCAGGAGGCCAAGCTCTTTAACTCGGTGTCTCTGGCTGCTCTGGATCGCAGGACTGTAGACGGGTAAGCGTCCCAGATTTCACTCGGACAACCGATTGAGACTATAACTGATCCTTCACTGTAATCCATCGTACGACGTTCTCCATCATTTCTCATGTTTTGTTACAGGGACAGAATCCCGGCGGATCAGTTCTCCTTGAACCGTGTCGACTCTCCGGCTCTGCATGTCCTCCGTCAGAGCCTCAACACACCCCTATACATGGTATACGAGTCTCTTTCCAATTCACACAATCGTTTTAATGCGCTTGTAATGTTTCTATTTGTTTCCGATCTTTTTTTCTTTTCTTTTTATCATAGCTGCCATAACGTAAGTGAAAACGTATGTTAATTTAAAAAAACTTCCTCCAAAACCCCAGTCATCCAAAAAACGTTGGTACGTGGAAACAACGTAAACTAACCAGGATGTATGCGGACCTACACACCGGTTTACACCTAAAGCACATGATTTCTACATTTTTTAAGGCTCTAGTGATGATACTCAGGATTTGTGCTGCCATCTTTGAACTTCGATTTGTCAGGCCGGGTTGCCATGTTGACACAAGTCACTTTTCTGTCGATGCGATTCGTTTTGTTAACTCTTAACAATGCAATATGTGGGTGTGTACTGTTGCGCGTTCAAATCTCAGCTAGGGGTGGAAACTTTCCATGGGAACTTCATCTGGGGAATTTTGGATATATTGGATAGTTGGAAACTACCAGGAATTTATAGGAATTGATTGGAAATGTAAATAAACTATTATATACAAACATTTAGTTTGGTCATACTTGACCCTAACCCAGCATCTGGCCACTGTCAGGCCCTTGACCAAGGCCCTTAGCCCTCAACTGGTCAGTTGTGTAAATGAGATGATTTTATTGTACAGGCACCCGAGTTGTTGTTCTCTCAGGCGGTGTCTCAGAGGCTGCAGCTGCGTTTCCTGCGTCGCCTCCTGCAGCTGCATACAGACTCTCTAACGGACACACAGAACCGGACAGCACAGCTGCCTGCTCCTAATCAGCAGGGTATCACTCACACACACACACACACACACACACACTCATTCACTACATTCCTAACCTTGTATTAGTGAAATATTAAAACCTTCATTACACTGTGTTTTTTTTAAATTGTGTGTGTAACAGCTTTGATGCAGTGTGTGAAAGTGGAGGATGCAGCCTTGCTGCAGTCTCTGTTGCCTCGAATTCAGGATTTGACACAGAGGTGCTCGAAGGGCGTGGCCTACGCGAGTCAGGTCAACACAGCCATCACACACTGGTGAGGAAAATGGAAAAAGAAAAAAATTGTAGTTTTTTTTTTTAATGCATTTTTAAACAGGAGCAAAATCTTAGTGCTTTGTATTAGTAAGAGATCAAAGTTTTGAGGGTTTTTTTTGTCTTTTTGACTTTTGAAAAGAACCTGGAGAGGGTTTTATTTCCTGCTGGTCTACAGTCGGAATGAAACCATTTCCGGTTGTGGCGTTATACAAAAAAAATGACTCTGGTGATCCTGGCTCGTGTAGTTTGTTCCCTTCACATAAAAATGCAGCAAAGAAAGAACAAAACCATCAACTATTTTATAACAGTAGTAGAAAATAAACAGATCTTTTAATCTATAGGAGAGGAAACAACTAGAAATGGTAGCCATGATGACCCTCGTGGTAACAAATCCCTATTACTGTCTGTTTTTTGCTGAATTGAAGGCAATATTAATGCTTGTACGTTGTAATGCGTGTATTTATACACAACATCATGTGAAAGCCAGCGAATACACAAAGTGCAGTCACTCGGATTCAAAATCCTTCGTCTAAATGTGGACAGTGAAACATTAAACCAGGAAGTAACGTGAGGAACGCTCTCGCACGTCGACGTGAGGCAGCTTTGTTAATTGCTTATCACCATCAGTGTGAACCCGGGACAAGGTAAAGAGGACGAGGTGTTGATGATGATTGGTTTTCACTGTGAACGGTCCCAGTAATTACATGCACTAGAATGTGTGTGTGTGTGTGTGTGTAGGTGGGAGCAGCCGGCCCAGTTTGCTCTGCCAGACGTGCAGCAGGACGGACTGACTTTCCAGCAGTGGCTGCAGAGATGGAAACTGGCTACGAAGGCGCGTTAATCTACAGGCGAAGCGCAGCGTCGGTCCTCTAAAGCTACAACTTGTACTTCTGAATAATGGTCCGCTTCTCCGTTTTCATCAAAGGTTTATTTTTTATTGAAATGTACGAGTTTTTTTACAGCGGAACTCAATCGCACAGGCGTCCAAGAAAACGGTCCTGTTTTTCAGTGTAGTCAGTTTCTTTTTAAGAAAAAGAGGAGGTGGGGCCAAGCAGGTCTATTCCTGGGGGAGGGTGGATGCTGAAGCTTGAATTGAAGAGGGTTCGTAAGGTGTGTGTGTGTGAGACAGAAAAAAGAATCAGGCAGCGCTGCTCATTCAGGGTGGTTTGTAATGTAAATCTTTCCAGCTCCACTTGATGGCATCATTCAGACAGACATGTTTCTGTACACTCATGATTTTTTTTTTTTTTTTAAATACATATTTTACAATTTTCTCTCCAATAAACAACGAGAACGAATTTTCGCCTCCTGACGATTACGTGTCGGTGCTTTTTCTCCTTCACCACCCATGAATGTTAGGAGTACAGTATGATCTTAAGGTTTGGAAAAGTCCTGGCAACATAAAAAAAAAAAACACTGTACAACGAACATAAAACGAAAGAATGACGAGGCAGAAGTTCCAAGTTCGTGACTGTACACGGCCTCTTCGGCTTTACCCCGTCCATCACGGGATAGGGGGAAAGAAAAAAACAACAACCCGGTGCGATCCTGGTACTCGAGCCACGACTTCACCGTATCCTGGTGAACAGGTTTAAAGCGGAAACGGACTCCTAAAAGCAAAGAAAGACCGATTAGTGTTTGTATTAAAATCACCTTTATAAGCCATCATCATCATCATCATCATCTCAGAATTACCTTCGTCGATCGACTTTTGCTAAACACGTTCCAGAAACGTAGCGTCTCATCGCCCGCTCCGGTCACGATGGCTTCGCCGTCTGGAGACATCGCCTGGAACGATGAGGGGGGAAAAAATTATTTGTTGAGTACACTGCTAGTTTTCTGTACGGATCAGACACCATGGTTTCTATGGTAACCATTTTCTTTGTGCGATAACCCACGCAAGGGCTTATAGGTGTGGGATCCGTTTAAATATCATGATTTCGGATTTTCGGATGTTTTGCTCTTTGGAAGGCTGCTGTTGTACAGGTGGAACGAAACCCTTCTGGATTCTGCTGTTTTAGAAAATGTCCAAACTGTCTCAATCTCAACCCTCTTACCCCGTCTCCAAAATGTCCTCCATGCATGATCCCTTTAATAACCTCATTTCTAGATTAAGGCAAATAATTCGATTTAATGATGATTCCTAATAAGCTTCTTGAAGGAGAAGAAACTCACCAGATAAAGCACTCTGTACGAGTGACCGGTCAGTTTGGCGATCTGAGTGAGAGACGGGTATTTCCACACGAGGATCTGGTTCTGTGAATAACCGTGTGTGCTGACCTGCAGATCATCATACGTACACAAACACACACACACACACGGAGTCAGGAAATCATCACACACTAAACGATGTAAATGTATTCGATCTTGTTCGCTAGCTGATTGGTTGGACACAAGTCTGAGCATGTGAGGTGAAAAAACAAATCGAATTCAAATTTCGAATTTTCAAAGCAAAAATTCCGGCTCACTTTAATGCCAGTAAAAAAAATGTACTTAAAAAAACAAAAACAAATATAATATACAGTGGAACCTCAAAACTCACGACCTCGATAGTTGCCGACTTTTTATTCGGAACCGGATTGAGAAAAGCCGCGAGTGGTAACATTTCAAAACTGAATTTGTACTAATAAATTACATAAAATGTCAAAAAATACGTAGTATTATTCATTTAAAATAGTAAATAAAACATTTAACACGTAATTCACAATGTTTGTTGAGTTTACACTACAGTACATGTACAATTCCCCTTAAAAAGGAACCGTCAAAAACCTCGCCGTTTTTTTGTTGCGCTGTATTTAAATATACTGTAATATTAAAACAATCAAATTTTAAATGTAAAACTACATATAAAATAGTCACAAATCATTAGTCACCTTTCTAAATAATTCTATATAAATAATAAACCGATATTTTCAGACGCAAACGTGTTCGAAACGATGCATCGAGACACAAATGGCGACGCGTATCACACTTTTGTAAATCGACGCTCGAGTGTATTGTGTCGTCTTACCAGTTCGTTGGTGTGTTTGGACCAGGCCAGGTTGCAGACCTGAGAGCCGGTGTCGATGCACTGGAGCGGCTGAGCCGTGAGCGTGTTCCAGAAGCGGATGCAGCGGTCGGCCGTTCCTCCTCCGGACGCCAGCAGGCCGTGTTGGTGAGGAGACCACGCGATTGCCTTCACTGCTGCTAAGTGCTCTGTGTACTGAACTGGTGCTACGCTCGAGTGATTCCACACCAGCAGCTGGGTGACAAACACGCAGAGAGTTGTTCAGAGAGAGGACATGTTTTTGTAAACAGAATGTCAGAGCTAAGCTTCATTAAGACGCTACACATACCCGGTTATCGTTTCCTCCCGAGGCGAGCAGCTGGTGGTCGGTGCTCCACTTAAGGCCGCACACTTCCTGCCTGTGGCCGTGCAGCCTGCGCTCGGACTGCAGCGGCGGCGTCCTGATGTCCCTCTGTAGGATCAGACGGTCCCTGCTGCCTGAGGAGAGCTGATCTGCGTTCCACGCCAACGCACCTGACCACGACGGGGACGAAAAGGAAGAGATCATCATACGGTCAAGAAAGGAGCTATTGGGCTAATTTGGGGGTACGGAGACAAATGATCTGCTGTGGCGCCCCCTATATGTGGGGAGGTGAGATATATTAACCGTAAGAATCGTACCGACTCGAGCCGTGTGTCCCTCTAGCGTGTACAGTTTCTTGCCGGCTGCTGCGTCCCAGATCTGCACGAATCCTTTGTGTGTCCCGACCGCTACGTGATTCCCCTGAAAAGCAGAGCGATCCGATCAGTCAATCCATTAACAAACTCTCAGGTCTAAAAAAAAAAAAAAAAAAACAAAGGAGTCCAGGGCTCTGCGTACCCTCTCTGACCAGCCGACCGACGTCACAGAGTCTCCCTCTACGGACAGGTCGCACAGCCGCGTCACCTGCGCGAAATACGAGCGTTAAAGACTTGAGCGCTATGGTGAAAAAGAATGTGTGGAAGGCTGCGGGAGGAAACGCACCTGGCTCGTGCAGGCACTCCACAGGTACACGCAGGTCCCCAGGCCGACGCTGAGCACGTTTAAGGAGGACCAGTCCACCAGGTTGAGGTAGAAATCGTCTTGCAGCTCTGGTGCATCCAAAACCTTAAACGGGATTTTGGAGATTTTGCGAGTCGGCTTCCTCGGCGAACGGAGCAACTTTTGACTGGGGTATTTAATTTGAGAGGGAAAAAAGACAAACGATTATTATTGACTAGGTTTCGACTGATAGATTGATCGGGCTGATATTTGCCATTTTTCAATTAATTGCATTTACTGATTGTGCTACAAATTAGGCAGATTTTTCAGAAGGCGCATCTGAGACACCAAACCGTGTGGACATTCTGTGCTTGGGTAGCATAACTCTCCTATACCAGCAGATGGCAGTATTCAGCATCTGAACAGGGAAACCGCAAGAGCTGAAACTATAAATATATAAAGAAAGCAGCGTTTACACCTGCCGCAATCATTACTAACGGATTTTTTTTTTATCATGTCTGCAATGTTTCAAGGGCAAGAGCAAGACAACAAATGTCTGTGCGATTCCCTTTTTTTACACAGTCATTGTTTGCTTTCAGCAGTTCCTTTGCACTTAATGTAGCTTTAGAAATTTCATCGGTTGAATACGATGCTAATTTTGGAAAGAGAATATGAATAACTTGCGGAACTGTTGGTTACGAGGTTCTCGGCAGGAAAGCGGTAGCGTTTCGCCGCTCACCTTTTGCTGCTCACGGGGGACAGAGAGTAAGGAGAGACGTTGTTGCCGTCGTCCGGTGTGGCTCTCTTGGCGCTGAGCGTGTACTGCAAAGAATTTCACTCATGTTAGAAATCTAGCTTTATACAAATCAATGAAGCGTTTGCATAATGGAGTCTTTTACACAGTTCGCTGTTGGATTCTTTAAAATCTCTGGGATTGGGCTGGATGTGTCTGACAAATTCTTTTAGACTCCCGGATGAATATCTAGATTGCTTTCTGTATTAAATTCCACTCTAGAAATCTGTACTCTAAATGGACGGATGGAAACTATTTGTTTTGGACTGAGGGAGGGGGAAAAAAAATAGAAAATAAATAAATAAATAAAGACACCTACGCTAAAGAGACTTCGTTTCTCCGGCGTCGACGGCTGCAGCCTCCTGTCTTCCGTCTGAGGGTCCTGCACTTTCTCGATCCCGGCTCCGAGCAGCTCGTTCTTTAGGAGCGCGGAGTACGCCAAGCCGTCCGCTGCTAACGAGACGCAAAAGTTCAATAACGAGTTCAATTTGAAAAATCGGTCAGAAAGCAGACGCCAGGTCGGTCGTCAACTCACCTTTCCCGGTGTCCGCGGTGGCGTCCTTGGTTTTCTTATTCTGGCTTGGGGACTTCTCGTTCTCCTGCAGCGAAAGCAAAACAATTGGTACTTATTACGTGTCGTCGCAAACGAGCTCGTGAAGGAACGGACAAGGAATGAAAAGGAACGCTTACGTTGATCCTGTGGAAGTTGATGCTCCAGTTGGCTCCTGCTCGTGATGGGATGAACCGATCCCCATGCTTGCTGGGCGAGGACATCGGCGACTTGGTGGGCGTCAGGTGACGGATCACCTCTGTGACTTTCTGTAAGCGTTCAAAAAAAAAAATAAAAAATAGAAAAAATAAAAAAAAGAATCGGTTACTTTTTCAGAGTCGCTTCGGCACTGTACAGCACGAGAGCGGCCTCTACTGGCGACTAACGAGACTGTATGCTGTACCTCATTCATGTTTAGTGGTACTCTGCTATTTCCCCACTTTAAAAAGAGGGTGAGGGGTGGATTTTCAAGTCCTACCTGTCCTCCTCCATCACCCCGAAAAACAGCACTGAAATACTGAAGTTCAAGATTTTTAAGATGTTTAAAAATAAAGAAAATAAAAGTGTAGTTGTTTTAAATACACTTACTGATGCCGTTTTAATTTGCATGCATCAATGACCTGTTTTTTTTGTGGATGCTTTGAGCGTACAAACTTGATTTCTAATTGAGAAAAATATTCTCTATTGTGCCCTGCATGTCATGTCTGTATTTTCCACTAGAGGGCCACACACACCACACTTTCAGAACCAGTGTTAGTTCGTAGTGCATTAACTAAAGTTTACAAATAAAATTAACTTAATTAAAAAAATTTATTAGTAAACATTGAAATTAAACTTCTAAAGCATTTATTAATTTATTAAGTTAATGTTAATCTTATTTTATATAAGATCACATAAAAAGTCCAAAAGGTTGTGCTTAAAACGGCCATCGTTAATAGTCTTCACAAAGGCGTGGAAATTAGTTATTTTATTATAAACTACCATTTTACATAAAATGTGTGTTTTTTTTTCTTTTAATCCAATATCTATTAAAAAAATCGTCAGTTGATTAATCGGTCATCGCTATTAGTATTGGTAAAATTCACCGCTACCGTTGTCCATTAAAATAAATAGCAGTGTTTCATCTGAAGGAGGAATCAGGAGAACTATAGGAGAAAAATCACCGATGTGAGGGTGAGACGAGCTGAATGAGATAAATGTGTGTATAAAACACCTCCTGAAGTGCTACATACTACAGCCATTTGTCGATCGCAACACGAGCGCTGTGTCATCGTTTTTATCCGTTTCTAGCTACTCTGAAGCCTGTGACACAATTGAATGGAATCCGCCTGCACCCTGACCACCTTCCAGTGTTCGAAAATGTAAAAGCTATCGTCAGTCTGTTACAAAGCGCTCGCACGGGAGACTGGAGCAAAACGAGACTATAGAAATGATAACGTTATTAAAACGAACACATAGAAACCAAAAAGAAACTAAATCAGCACTGACCAATCGGTGGCGCTGTGGTGTAACGTCTGAGGAACCGCATGAGCAGGTTAGAGAACATTCAACAGTAAATTCTGGCATCTAGAACAAAGGGGGTAATGAAGAGAGAGAGAGAAAAAACGAGACTCACGACGGGGCTGGCGTTGTCATTTTGGACGTTGATTTGCCGCAGAAGCCGGCGCTCGTAGTCCTGGTCCATGGAGGTGATCGTTTAGGGGAGAAGGTGAGCCGCGGTGATTCTGGTACCAAACTGCAGTGATGAATCATTCAGAGGTCAGGAGAATGTGACACATAGCAGACATCAATACCGATGCTTAGGGCAGAGATTAAAAAAACAACTCGAAACAGGAGTGCAGGTTTACTCATTATCTTGACCTGATTCCTAAAAAAAAGATCCGACAGACACACGCCAATAACAGAGAGCCGATTGGCTGTTGGTTTCATTTGTAGTCGTAATACACGGAGAGCAAAAGCCTGTGAGTCGCATCGTGAACGGAAACGCAAAGGTCTGAGTGACAAATGTCCCAGAAATCATTCGAGTTTGGGTTTTTGATACCATAGGATTAAAGTCCTGATTCTAAGACAGAAGGTGGAGCTGAAGGCAGCAGAGCTGAAGATGTTGAGACGATGGACAGGATTAGAAATGAATTTATTAGAGGGACAGAGCATGTAGGACGTTTTGGAGACACGGAGAAGGAGGTGTGATTGAGATGGTTTGGACATATGCAGAGGAGGAACTCCGCTGCTTTGTGTATGTGAACAGTAGACAATGTCGAAGTTTGCTCTTTTTTATTTTCAGGAAATTAAATGCCAAAAATCTGAAGATAAAAAGGCATCACCCCTTTAGTTTGAATTCCCCCCCCCCCTTAGTGACATCATGGCGGCACGCGAACATTAACTTCTCACTGGGATCAAGAGAATATGGTGCCAAGCACTAAATTAGCTCCAGGGTCTCCAACGAACTGCACCAGGAACTTTTCAGCATAAACATATTTGATGTGTTTCAGGGCAGAATTTCTTAACGCTGGAACCAAACATTTACATTCGTGCACAAAGCCAGGATTTAAAAAGCTCGTTTTCATGTCGTTATTTAAACAAAAAAACCTACAAAAAAAACCCATTGTCCTCCTCATGTGTTTGTTTGGAGACTTTTAAACATCCTCGAGCTTTAAAGTCACGCATCAAACTCAAAGTTCCTTCTTTCCCTTGAAAGATTATCTGTTATATCTCCTAAACATTTCCATCTACATTCTGCAGAAACCTTCTGACTGTGAAGAAGCATTACTCTACACTATATGGACAAAAGTTTCTGGACGCCTGACCCACAAAAACTGTGATGAACCTTCCGCATTTAGAACCATTGAAGATGTAGATTTTGGCATGTGATTGTGGAGATTTGTGCTCATTGAGCTCTACAGCAGGAGATCTTCCACTTGTGCACAGGAGTCAAAAGAGTGTTGAAACAGGTTTGGGTCACCAAGTTCAAGCGAAGAGAAACTGTCACATTTGGCTGGAAAAGTCAGGTGTCCAGATACTTTTGTCTGTATCTTTCTTGCTGATCGGACTTCATGTTCTACTGATAATACGGACCACGTGTTTCGGTGTTTAAGGTTATGGAATACAGATCATACGGTCTGAAGTCTCAGTATGTCCAAGCTGCCACTCTTTGGTCCTTAAGCAAAACCCTAAACCCTTTCCACCAGTGGTGCTGTATGATATCAGACCCTGCACTCCGACTTTTTAAGCTGGGATATGTGAAAAAAACAGGGGCTAGCTCAGGTGTCAAGGCTCTGGGTTACTGATCAGAAGTTCAGGGCTATAGTTCAAGCACAAGTATCAGAGCCGGACCCCCCCCCGTGCTCTAACCTCAGCATCCTGAAATAGCTGGAATATACGAAAATAGGGGACGTGATCGCTCCGCAGTTTTGAGTTACTGATCGGAATGTGGTTCATGCACTGTTGGGACAAGACCCTAAATCCATACAGGGAGCATGTATTATGGCTGACACTGTGCTCTAAACCCCCAGCTTGGGAAATGTGCAGGAATACACACACACACACACACACACACCTGTCCAAGCAGGATATAAACAGTGAGGCATATGTTCAGCTCCAGAGCAGAGACTTTCAGGGGGATCTACTGAAATGGTTCAGCTTTATGAAGTGTGAGAACAGAGAGAAAAGTTTGGGATCATTTCAAACAAAAAAATAATTAAAAACTATGAAATATTTTCCTTTTATATTTTATTAATCGATTAAATGCACCAAATGGGGTTGTTTTTCACAGATTGCAAATTCAGCACTAAAAGAAACAACTACTTGTTCGTTTTAAAAGATTTGTCTCGTTTGATCTTGCACATTTATCGCTGCTCTTTAAAGAAGAAACCGCACTTCTTATCCGATTAATCGATTAATCGATGGACTGATCGGTAGAATAACAGATTACTAAAAAAAATGATTAATAGCTGGAGTTTTGGTGTAGAAAGATAGAAGTTTGTCATTGCAAACTACAGATACACAACATCGAAATGCACTTTAGCATCGACCAGAAGAGCAAATAGTAACCGGGGGATTTCACGCTGAACTTCCGGGGCGGTGCTACCGGAGCTACTCAGTCATTTCAGTTCTTAGTTCTTATAAATGCAACTAAAATACATTCGAGACACAACTCCTGAAAGGGATTTTACACATAAAACATTAATATATTTATACAATTTTAATAATAAAAAAACTAGCCGACTAGCCCTGCTAATCCACCCGTTAAACTACAAACCATATACTAGCCAGCTAATCATATCATGACCCAAAAAAATCCACAACTTACCCCGCAAACTCGCTCGGGTCTATTAATATTGTCTCTGGAAACGTTTTTTAATTCTCCCGGTGTCCTTTTTGTGTAATAAAATCAATCAGGAGCGCTGTGATAAAGCTAAGCTCTGTGCGGCGCTAGCAAACATCTAAGTAGTCTGTGTGTTTTGTTTTATGGGACGCCGCCGCGAAGGATTGTGGGTAAGCATAATTCAAACGGCGCTGACGTCACGAAATTTGAAACATAACAAAGGAAGGCACGTTGCCACGGAAACACGTTGCCCCTCCCCCCTCCCCTGCATCGTTCGTACATTTATTTGAATTGAAAGAAACACGCAGGAAATGTACTGAATATAATCTTCATATTTAAGCGTTTAAATCATAGAGGGGTTTGTTTCTTTCCTTTTTTTCTGTCTCTATTAATCTCTCTCACTGTCCATTCTTTGTTTTCTTCTCTCAGTGTTTTCTTCTTTCTTTCTCTGTGTCTGTCTCTCACTTTCTAAGAATATTTGGTAAACCAAATTGGACAACAGACAGACAGACAGACAGACAGACAGACAGACAGATAGATAGATAGATAGATAGATAGATAGATAGATAGATAGATAGATAGATAGATAGATAGATAGATAGGTGGACGAGTAGATAGATAGATAGATAGATAGATAGATAGATAGATAGATAGATAGATAGATAGATAGATAGATAGATAGATAGGTGGACGTGTAGATAGATAGATAGATAGATAGATAGATAGATAGATAGATAGATAGATAGATAGATAGATAGATAGATAGATAGATAGATAGGTGGGCATGTAGATAGATAGATAGATAGATAGATAGATAGATAGATAGATAGATAGATAGATAGATAGATAGATAGATAGGTGGACGGTAGATAGATAGATAGATAGATAGATAGATAGATAGATAGATAGATAGATAGGATAGATAGATAGATGAATAGATAGATAGATAGATAGATAGATAGATAGATAGATAGATAGATAGATAGATAGATAGATAGATAGATAGATAGATAGATAGATAGATAGATAGATAGATGAAGATAGATAGATAGATAGATGATAGATAGATAGATAGATAGATAGATAGATAGATAGATAGATAGATAGATAATTTATTTGTATAGCGCTTTTAACAATGAACAGTGTCTCAAAGCAGCTTCACACAGATGATGCGGTAATAAAGAATGAATAAGTCGGTTTCTTTATGTGTACGTTTGTCCCTGATGAACAAGTCGGTGGAGACTGTGGTGAAGGAAAAACTACCCGAGATGGCATAAGGAAGAAACCTCGAGAGGAACCAGTCTCTAGAGGAAACCCGCCCTAACCTATCTATCTGCACATCTCAACATAGTTTATCTGTAATAAAAAACTATTCAACCTCCTTCCATTCAGGAGGAGACGCAAGAACATTCACAGCAGAACATACAGGTTTAGGTCCAGCTTTTTTTTAACAACCATCTCAATACTGAACTCTCCACTACACTGCTAGGACGTTGATGTCTCCCTGATGTGTCACTGTCTGTATGTATCATGCAGTTCTGATCCACTCAGTATATTCTTTATTAGATAAAGATAGATAGATAGATAGATAGATAGATAGATAGATAGATAGATAGATAGATAGATAGATAGATAGATAGATAGATAGATAGATAGATAGATAGATGCTCTGAGTTTATAATTGTTATAGACTAAAGTAATAAAGAATGTATTGACTGCTTCTTTGGGATAATTTGATTCATTTCAATTTCATGTTTATTGATGTAGAACTTTTAACAATAAACATTGTCTCGAAGCAGCTTCATGGAGATAAAGGTGTTATAATAATTGCAGAACAACAATGAAAATGATTACAATAATATGATAAAACAACAACAACAGTAATAACAACAATAATGTTAATAATAATAATAAAAAAAAATAATAATAGTTATGATGATGATAATATTATTATTATTAATAATAATAATAATAATAATAATAATAATAATAATAATGGGGTTTTAATAGAAGATTTAAAAAATGAATATACAGTAATCAATTATATAGCGTTTAAAATTTCTCCAGGCCGATAGGTGGCGATGCAGCGTTAAGTCCAATTCGCTACGAATTCACGAATAAACGTTCTTCTTTCCTGAAATGACGGCATAGAGAACATCACGTTTACGACGTATAGTGGATTTGTTCTTCTCAGTGAGTTTTTATATATATTTATATATACTACAGAATATGAACAGAAGCTAATAAACCTCAGTATTTATTTTATTATGGGGTGAAAATGATCGGAAGCTGGAATTGATGTGACATTCTGACTTGCGTGGCTGTGATGTGATCACGTGTGATGTAACGTGGATCTCGTGCCTGTTATTAACACTGACATTGACACTGCCTTTACTTTCTTCCTGTATTTAATGTCAGGGGTACAGGAGCAGTGTGTCTTCAAACTAAACTTTTATCTAGTTGAAAGAGCCGGCATTGATCACGTGACATCGAGTGTTCTTACGTCATAATCATTTATGTTAATAAGACGAGTCCATTATGTAAATGTAGACTCTGATACGCCCTGGGGGCAGAGTCCCGTATTCCTGAAATCTTTGTGTTACCTTTTTAGGTGTGATGGCGAGTGATCAGGACGTAACAGCGGTCGGACGCATCCTGGTGGACGTCCAGCAGGAACTTTCCACACGTTTCAGAGCTCTGTTCACGCTCCGGAACCTGGGCGGAGGCGAGGCGGTGAAATGGATCAGCCAGGCTTTCTCTGATGAGTCAGCACTTCTCAAGCACGAGCTGGCCTACTGCCTGGGGCAGATGCAGGACGAGAGAGCGATTCCCGTCCTGGAGAGGGTCCTGGGAGACGCCGAGCAGGAGCCCATGGTCAGACATGAAGCAGGTGAAACCTTCAGCAGTTCTCGGGGTGGATGAATGAGAGAAGGGACTACGTGAGGAGGTTGTGAGATG